>NC_060124.1:148729606-149032636 GCF_021461395.2 Schistocerca americana
GTTCCGGATTTGGCGTAATTTTACACCTCACATTTGTTTTGATGGATGTCATGTAGCCTCAGCAAGATTATCATTAGTCGCTTGTTAGACTGCCACTAGTCTGAGTCACGATCTTGTGATCTGAATGCAACTCTTGACTGCCTTTCTCTTTGCCCTGTGAGCTACTCAGAGGTCGATTCTTCGAGCACTATCTGTCACTGGCGCTTGTGTTTCATTTTTTTATTACACTACTAAGTTTCCATCATTCGTCTCACCTGTTTGGTGATCTGTTTTTTTTTTTAATTAACTTTTGCTATGCCATTGGCCGTTTGACAGTATATTTGCTATTTTTTTTTATTATTGCCATTTTGGGCGTTAAGGGCCTACAGCCATGATTGTGGTTACATGCCTTAAAATTCTGATTGCGACCGCATTGCCCTGTCTTCAAAATTATTGGCTGTCTGTATTTTATGTATTTGTTCAATTTTGAATAATTGGCGTTTTTCGCGTTAAAGGCCTTCAGCCATGATTGTGGTTATGTGCCTTAAAATTCTGATTGCGACCTCACTGGCTTGTTTTCAAAAATTATTTATTAAAATAAATGAGTGAAATTGCAAATCAAACCAATAGTAATTGATTGAGGCCTAGTCCACAGTCGTAACCCAATCCTGCCTTCCTTAATTACCAGGTTTCAACATACGTATGGAGGCTATAAACGGCATATTGAAATGCTGAAGCCGGTTATTAATATAAAGTAACTTCTCAAAACATACGGATCTTTGGTGATTTACCTTGGCAAAACTTTGATCAGCCAATGCCCAGGTCCACAACAGATCAATAGAGACCAATGTACGATGGTCCGCACGACATTGCGAAAAGTTGGACGTTATTCGTAACAGCGTGTGTGATCACAACAGACAGCAACGCCTGCTCTCCAATGTGCTCCCATTCTGGCCACAAAGCTGGTGATCCATTCCACCGCCAGTGCGAATGACAACTACTGGATGGTCGTTGATGGGTGTGGGCATGCTGCCACACGTCTCCCCAAAGCATCCCACACGTGCTCGATTGGATATAAGTCGTTGGAATGGGCAGGCCAGTCCATTCTTTCAACATACTCTCGATCCCAGACTTCTTCCTCCTGCACTGTTCGATTTGCTCGCCTATTGTCGGCCACAAAAACGAAGTCAGGGACAATGCACTCCAGTAATGCTAACTGGACAGCATACTGTGCTCAAAGATTTGGGGGTCAGTCATCTCTTGCACTATTATACCCCTCAACACCATAACATCTGGACTTGATTGTTCGACATTGTTCCTGGGTGTATTACGTGTCCCACATCTCGCCATATGAGGTACGTCCAGAATCACTACACATATTAAATCGACTCCTATTCCAGAATGTGACCCCGCTCCTCATTGATCCAGTTCCTATGCTCTTGGAATCATCTCCAGTGGTGCTGGCGATGAGCGGGTTTTAGCGGTACACAACCAACTGGTTGTCAGGCAAAGAGACCGCCCACATGCAGTCGCCTTTCCACTGTTCTGCTTGAGATTGTCTTCTTTTGCAGTCCTGTTAAACGTCGTTGCAGTGGCGCCCGCTGTTTTACATGGATCCCTTTTCCCTACTGCACAATGTCCCGGTAATCTTCGGCTCTCGCTGGCAGTGGTTGTATACCTCCTCTTTGGATAGCAGTGTCTGTGGTTCGGAACGCTTCCATGTATTTGAATCAATGCTGAAAGTAATACCAAACGACCGGGCGGCCCTCATCACACTTCGCCCCGCTTCCAGTTGACGATGATACTTCCTGTGTGAAGTCATCCAAATCATGTATCCGGACTATGTTGTGATGAAGGACACCGCCACAGCGCACCGAAAATTCTCGCTGATTGACACATACTGCCTTTTCATGTTCCTTAAACTGCCTCTTGTTGCGGAGCTAGCTCCGTTTAGCGATAGAGTCACGGAGATTTCACAGTATGTGACGTCCAACTTTCTGAACACGACTGTGAGACCTTTGGCAATATGCTCGAGCACTTCCACTCATTTGCACTGGGCATTAATATGCTATATTACTATATCTAACTGGTCTTTAAGTTTTGCCATACACTGTATTTAGTGTATATTCCACAAGCTATTCTGTTACTCAATAGATTAGGCAACGTTCCGAAATGATCTGAAAAAGTTCACTGTGAGACATAGCATATTATTCCCACCTAACATGACATTTCTTTCTGTTTTAACTGGTTTCATACATATCAATTGTAACTGTTTTCCTTGAAATCAATCTGTTTATCTAATTAATCTCTTGTGTTACAGAAACATTCAAAGAAATCATGTAAAATTTTTATCTAGTGCACAACATCCCAACACCATCTCTGCGCTACTGGCCATTAAAATTTCTACACCAAGAAAAAAAGAAGATAATACACGGGTTTTCATTGGGCAAATATATTATACTAGAACTGACATGTGATTACATTTTCGCACAATTTGGGTGCATAGATCCTGAGAAATCAGTACGCAGAACAACCACCTCTAGCCGTAATAATGGCTATGATACGCCTGGGCATTGAGTCAAAGAGAGCTTGGATGGCGTGTACAGGTACAGCTGCCCATGCAGCTTCAACAAGAGTAGTGACTGGCGTATTGCGACGAGCCAGTTGCTCGGCCACCATTGACCAGACGTTTCCAATTGGTGAGAGATCTGGAGAATGTGCTGGCCAGGGCAGCAGTCGAACATTTTCTGTATCCAGAAAGGCCCGTAGAGGATCTGCAACATGCGGTCATGCATTATCCTGCAGAAATGTAGGGTTTCGCAGGTCGAGTCACGGATTGTAACACATGTGAAATGTAACGTCCACTGTTCAAAGAGCCGTCAATTCGAACGAGAGGTGACCGAGACGTGTAACCAATGGCGCGCCATACCATCACGCCGGGTGATAAGCCAGTGTGGCGATGACGAATACACGCTTCCAATGTGCGTTCACCGCGATGTCGCCAAACACGGATGCGACCATCATGATGCTGGAAACAGAACCTGGACTCACCCGAAAAAATGACGTTTTGCCATTAGTGTATCCAGGTTCGTCGTTGAGTACACCGTAGCAGGCACTCCTGTCTGTGATGTAGCCTCAAGGCCACGGTCTCCGAGCTGCTAGTCCATGCTGCTGCAAACGTCGTCGAACTGTTCGTGCAGATGGTTGTTGTCTTGCAAACGTCCCCATCTGTTCAGGGATCGAGGCGTGGCTGCACGATCGGTTACAGCCATGCCGATAAGATGCCTGTCATCTCGATAGTTAGTGATACGAGGCCGTTCGGATGCAGCACGGCGTTCCGTATTATCCCCCTGAACCCACACGATTCCATATTCTGCTAACAGTCATTGAATCTCGACCAACGCGAGCAGCAATGTTGAATACGATAAACCGCAATCGCGATAGGCTATAATCCGACCCTTATCAAAGTCGGAAACTTGATGGTACGCATTTCTCCTCCTTACACGAGGCATCACACCAACGTCTCAGCAGGCAACGCCGGTCAACTGCTGTTTGTGTATGAGAAATCGGTTGGAAACTTGCCTCATGTCAGCACGTAGTAGGTGTCGCCACCGGCGCCAACCATATGTGAATGCTCTGAAAAGTTAATCATTTGCATTTCACAGCATCGTCTTCCTGTCGCTTATTTTCGCGCCTGTAGCACGCCATCTTCGTGGTGTAGCAATTTTAATGGCCAATAGTGTATATTTCAGTGGTTTCTTGTCGATTGTATCTACAGTATAATTTTTATTTGGTATGGAAGGATGTGTGGAACACTTCTAGAATTCAATCTTGAAAATGAATATTGCTATTCAGTGAAGATTTGGTTAACAATGAAGTCAATATCTCATTTGAATCTTCTATTCGCCAATGTCCTGTCCTGTCCTGTCCTAGGTACATCACTGTTCAATAATATATATGAACTAAAATAATGAAATAGAAGGAGTCTGTGAGCGCCTGTGAATGTGGAAGACTTGTATCTCTGAAATAAACGAAATGTGTCAGTAGTGCCCTGTTGCTGGATGGCGTTCTATTCCTACAGCTGTGCAACTAACTCTTTGTCCCTCTTCTCTCTCTAAAAGACTGAGAGCGAATGGAATGGAAGGGGATATACGCCTTATGATGTGAATCCACTTCACAGTGTGACGTCCACGTATTTTCCGCAGTAAAGGAACAAATAAATTGAGAGTACAGCTCGAAAGAAAGAAATACTTCAAAGAATAATTATTGGAGAAAACCTCATCTTTCCGCATCACCTGTCACAGAAACATAAATTGAATGTGGAAGGAGAAATCCGCTTTTGAGGAGCCCAATGTAACATACAGAACAGGAGAAGATATTTTGAATGAAAGGACTGAAGAACGATCCTTTTAATTGGGAAGGTTAAAACTAATCGTCTTTAATAAAGGAACGAATGAAAAATGAGACACATTCAAAATGTCATTTGATATGGATTAGTAAGTCAGTCATATATATAGATGAGGATTACACAATTGCGCAACGAAAATGAAACATAGTGAATGACAAATGAAAATAGAATTGGAATCATCTAGAGTTGATGTACTTTTATCAAAGTAGAAGTCATCAGATTTCTGACAATTAGACTGAATTGGAAGCTCTCGTTCAGCACGAATATTTATCACCCTGCAGAAGGTGACTGCTTAATGTATATTTGTTATGGAAACCACTGTATTAAAAAGGGGGAGATAAAAAAAGGGATGTAATTGCAAGAAAGTGAATTAGAAGGAATCTATTGGGCAAAATATTTCTAGTACCTAACTTCAGATACCTCGGGGTTAATCGAGAAGCAAGCAGAGAGATTCTATAAATTAAAAATTTACTGAATTATCTGGAACAGATATAATCAAAATTGAACGCAAATGTAAGACATCAAAACACGGTACCCTAACCAAAAGTCTAACAAAACCTTCATAATTGAAGGCGAACGAGTTAGAGATGTAAGAAAGCACAAACATTTTTGGTTCACTCCTAGTAGGAGTTCTGTATGGAATTCATGTCTCCAGAATTTCATCATCACAATGAGAAAATTCCCGTCACTTTCCGGAAAAGACGACTAAACTTGGCCACTTTATCAGAATAAATGATGACTGGCTGACCATAATAACGTCGGTTAAGAGCAATTAGATGTTCGGAACTGAAAAACATCTTCAAGATATGGAGATTGCAGATGGCATAGTGAGGAGAGATCTACATTCCGAAGAGTTGGCAATACGCTTGAAGTTATTCGGAAACGAAGGATTGGACCGAAAGAACGTGGACTGAAAAATGAAAAAGATATTTCACTAAGAGGTTATGGGGAGAAGAGGAAAGTAAGCTTAATAATTACAAACTTTCAGTTGTCAGAGCTAGGAGACAAGCAACACTGAGTGAAACATCCTCAGAAACCAACGAACAAGTATCCGTTAGGTCAATGCGGTGACATTTGGCGTTAATGGGATACGGCAGCAGACGAGCGTCGCCAACAGCACGACATCATCTGTAGCGCCTGTCATCGGCTCGTGACCCCTTCAATTTGACACCAGACGCCTGGAAAACTGTTGCCCAATCAGATGAGTCCAGATTTCAGATGGTATGATGTCTAATGGTAGGACTTGAGTGTGACGCAGATCCCAAGAAGCCATGGACCCAAGCTGTGAACAATGCAGTGTAATAGGTATTGGTTTATAAACAGTGGTGTGGGCTCTGTTTACATGGCATGGATTGCATCCTCTGGTCCAACTGAACCGATAATTGAATGTTAATGGGCATGTTCGGCTACTTTGAGACCTTTTGGAGTCATTCATATATTTAATGTTCCCAAACAACGAGGGAATTCTTATGGATGACCATTCGTCATGTCATCGGTTCACAACTGGTCGCGTTGGTTTTAAGAACCTTCTGGACAAGTCGAGCGAATGATCTGGCCACGCAGATCGCCCGACACGAGTCGCATCGGACGTTAATGGGACATAATCGTAAAGTCAGTTCGTGCACAAAATCCAGCACCGGAAACACTTTCGCAATTATGGACAGCTATATAAGCATTATGGCTCAATATCTGTGCAGTGGACTTCCAACGTCTTGTTGAGTCCACGCCATGTCGAGATGCTGCACTGCACCGGGAAAAGTAGGTCCGACGATGTATTCGGCGGTATCACGTGACTCTTGTCACCTAAGTGTACTGTATGCTGATGACATATTAATGGCAGATTATGTAGACGAGCTAAAAAGATCAAACTATATATATATATATATTCATTAAGCAGGAAATGTTTATAATTTTTAAGCAGCAGTAAATATAACTAAGACAATGGCATTCCCTGGAAAATGCCTACTGTAAAAGAAAATTACTATTTAAAATCAGTGCAACAAAAAATTTAAAAAATTCAATTCACACACTAGATAAGAAAGGGATGTATTTCTCAGTAAATGACAAACCAGAACATGAGCAACCCCCTCCCCACCCCCGTCCTCGTACGTATAAAACAGCCTGAAACGTTTGATTACTTTAAAAATGAGTTATATATTAATTATTGATGTTAAGCTTCTAAGCGAGAAGTAGTTTGAATCAATGCCCCAAGATAGATTCGGATTTCATCAGAAATCACAGCTGAACTACGCCCTACCTTCCAGTGACCTCTCGCTTGACACCACTAAGTAACAAATGGCAGTTGTTTGGGGTCAGTGGAGTGCACCCTACGGTCGTCTGGCTCGGAGCTACCCTTGAAGAACCTATATGAGCGGATCGTTGTGTCAGCATGGTGTCAACTGCCGCTCGAATTGTTACTGCGATAAAGTTACGATGCGCCAGAGCCATACGCCAAGCTCCATGCTCTTCGCTCTCGGTAGTGCCAAGTGGCCGTCCGGGGCACGGTCAGCTTTTTTTCTTTTCTTTTTTTTTAAAAAAAAAAATAAATTCTTTATTATTAACAAAACCATTATAAGTATACAAAAGTAACCCACTTCCTTATTTCATTA
Source organism: Schistocerca americana (assembly GCF_021461395.2). Lineage (NCBI taxonomy): Eukaryota > Metazoa > Arthropoda > Insecta > Orthoptera > Acrididae > Schistocerca > Schistocerca americana. Next base: position 148,736,603 of record NC_060124.1, read on the forward strand.
GTGGGTCATAATACTTATACATCTTATACTTAATTTGCTGCTAGTTACAGTTTTCGAGTGAGTTACAGTTAGTTTTTCATACAATGGGCATTTAATTTATAATATCTACAGCTTATATCAAATTCTTATAAGTAATTCCTATGGCCTGCAGCGTCACATGTGTGCCAGTGAAAGATATAAACCTACTTTAAACAGCCTTGCTCTTAGAGCTAATCCCGAAGAGCGTGTCCCTGGCACTAAGCAGGACACGATGTTAATTCGCTGCAGTTCCCTAGCATAGTTTTCCTAAAAACTAAGTCCTACAAACTAACTTATTCTACGTCATTTCAGGTACGCGTCGTTATCGGTGGTATTGACCCTCACTCCCCCTAATACTGCGCGTGGCGGATTCCAGCTATGATGAAAAGTCGACCAGTCCACGCACAGGCGGTGTGGCAATAGGGCTCTGGACTAGAGTGCTGCAACGCTCAATGTTTGACCGGTCACTGCTCGCCTGTTGACAGGGGGACCGGGCCGCTCGTGTCCGGCCCCACACGACTCGACTCGGGCACGTACTCGGCCCATGTCTGTTGTCCGGATTCCGGACACGCGGATAACCGAGCATGACCGGTCACCGCTGACGTCTCACCTCGCTTCGCCCCGGCTCGCTGCACCGTACTGTGCAAATCCAACGCCTCTCCCTCCCTCTCTCTCTCTCTCTCTCTCTCTCTCTCACACACACACACATACACAATGTATTTATCTCTGTCTCTCTCTCTTTTAATACAAAAGTAACGTTTCCAAGAACGGGTACGAGACACACCTAAATTCATAAAGCAATTGGGAAGTAAAATGATATTTCAATACAATCGTGCATAGAAGACGAGTCTCATTTCCAAACAGACGATATATTTTCCCTTTTATTAATAGGAAACATTAAATAAGTGTTGTCCCTGTAATCTAGAAGACAACCATCTTCATAAAGAAAGCATACAAAGAACATTAAACATTTACAGACGTGACTTGTCGTACTTTTCACATGTTTGCAACAGAAACAAAATTATAGTTATTGTTTATCAGCAGTAAATCACTTACGCGTTCCGTATTTAATTGGTCCCGGCGATTTGTTAGTAACATGCCGGCTTTACTAAAGCATCTTTCACTTGGTGCGCTTGTAGCTGGGATGCATAAAATACGTCGTGCAACTGCAGCCAGGCCTGGTAGATCTGTTTCATGTCTGCTCCCCCACTTTAAGATGTCATCATCATCTCCGGGGTGCTTTAAAATGTAGAGATCTACTTCATCTGCTGCGGATGATCTGTTGTTCCTCCATTCCTTGAAACGAACTCTCTTTCTGGGTCTATGATAATAGAGTGTGTAAGGATTCCAGCATAGTGTACAAGCTGTTCCAGCGTGTGTAGGCCTCTAGTTTCAACGATGATTTCAAAGACGAGCAGAGCCTACTTCTCTTAATGTACCTTATAATGCATTGTGCAGTATTTATTGTTAATGCGATGTTCGGGGCACTATTTAGCAAGAAGTTATCTTCATCGAAACTATGGCTAAGTGTGTGTTTATACAATGAGCAGCACAAGGAATCCTTTCGTGATTTTCCAAAGCCTTTATTACATTGGCACCCTGGTCGGAGACAAAAACAAAACTGTGCAACATGTCCGGCGAAATGTCCCAATCACCCATCCTCTCTTCAATTTCTATCATAATATTTACTCCCGTCTTCTTAACTCCCGGCAATTTTGTTGTAAATAAAACATTGTTCACAACAGACCAATCTGTGTTAATGTAATGAGTTGTAAGCGTTGAATAGTGCACCAGATTTTGCGAACCAGTCCACATATCATCTGTCGCAGCACATATTTTATTAATAATTCTGCAATAATAGAAAGCATTATGCTGTTTCGTATTGCATCAGCTCGTTCTTTGACATGTCTGCTTATAGTAGTGGGATGTGGCATGACATCTGCCACGTTAACTTCTCCATAATGCGCACTTAGATGTGCTAATTCTTGGCCTAGTTCTCTGAAACCTTCACCGGAAACAGCATTAAAAGGTCTCATATCTTTAGCACACATGGCAACACACTTTGCTGTAATACTATTTTTTATTACTGCCGATATCCGTGAAGGAGCTGTATCTTTGTGAGGTTTCTTGCAACTGTGTTTCTTTAAATGAGTGGTTCCCGACTGGAAACACGATAATATGGAGCAGTTTATGCACGATACGTACCCAGTAGACGCACTGTTTTCGTCTACAACCAACAGAAATTTACTCCATACTAGGCTCTTTAGATCTTCCAGTTTCTTCAATGTGTAAACATTGGTTTCAATCTTACATCCTACTGCACTGGCTTCCTCGCGCTGCATGATTACAGAGAGAGAGAGAGACACACCACACGGATAATGACACGTGTAATGTGTTTGAAGTTACGTGCTACGTATTCGGTCACGGCATCTATGCTCGGTCACTAGAACTAGTGCGGGCAGCCTACCCAGTTAGGGTGTGCTCGTCCCATTTCGTATTTTGTGCTCGCTTACTCGGTCATGCAAGACTCTACTCTGGACGCAATCAGTGATGGTTGTCTTGGTTATTTCGATTATGTCTCTCAAGTATTCTGTTAAAACTTTCCGTGATACCTCGTTGTCCAATGTGTTTAAGATCTGGAAAGTGTCCTCCCGTCTAAGTAGTTGATATGTGTCATGGTTTGGAAGTCTGTCTCGAACTGTGTTCGCAACGTCATTGAAGAAGGGGGCATTCGTAAAAGTTCCTCCCCTCTTTTCCTTATTTCCCTTTTATCCCCCACCCTTACACCCATAATGTCTGCAATCTTCTCATGATTTCCCTTTCTGGCCCAGTACCAAGTCGCTTGTTCCCTTATTTTGATGTCCAGAGGGCAGAGCCCCATTATGACTAATAGCCCCCCCCCCCCTCCCCTGGAGATTTTCCGTAGGCTCCCACAGATCTCAATATCATGCTTCTCTGGACCGTTCTCACTGTCATGGCGGGCACAACCCTCGTGAGCCTGTGCGCCCAGACTCCCGAGCCATAACCCACAACTGAAGTTAGGATGCTATTGTGGTAGAGTTTAATCAGGTGTGGTGGGAGATGGAATCTTTTACGACCTATTGAGATGAGGTTGTTTAATATCTGGAGAGCTCTCTGGGTTACGGTGTCAATGTGTTCCCGAAGCTCCACCTCTCATCAATGATGACTCCTAGATAGCGTGTCTCACGTCGCCGGAGAACTGGTGTGCCGTCAATTCTGACAGTGGGATTTCTGATTAGATGTCCTTTTAGCAACAGGTATGTGGATTTGCTGGGTGATACCGTAATTTTAGTCGTGCGGCACCATTGTTGGAGTTTATCTATGGCTCTCTCAATTTTCGGTTCAATGCCATCCGAGTAGCGTCACCTCTAGCACCTCATCACTTTGTTGTAACCTGTCTAGTAGTGGCTCCATGTGGACGTCCCAGAAGAGGGGTCCTAAAACGGATCTTTGGGGACATTATTTAGTGATTGCTTTTCCAACTCTTTCGCTAGGGGATGATAGCCAGATCCCCCGATCCTTACAATAGCTCCTCAGGCAATTGTATAGCGGCCCTGGACACTCTTCCTCCCGCAAGCAGGAGGAGAGTGAAGGCCACCACAGGTTGTTGAAGGCGCCACTGATATCCACCATGATGCCAACCACGTATTTGTGTGGGGTCGAGCCGCAGACCTCAACCGCCAGGGCGATTGCATCAGATGTCGACCGCCCCAGCCTGAAGCCGAACTGCCCGCTGCTCACCCTGCACACTCGGTGTGCCGCCAATCTGTCAGCTAACAGTTTCTCCAGTATCTTTCCGAATAGATCCAACAAGCAAATCGGCCTGTATGACTTCACTTCTGCAGGGTCCTTATCAGGTCCTTTCTTTATAATAACTACATTTGCCGTTTTCCATTTCTTCGGAAACTTCCTTTGCCTGAGGCATTCATTGTAAAGATGAGTAAGTGGCGCAGTCACCTGGGGCGCCAGGAACTGCACCACCTCCACCAAAATGCCATCTGGCCCAGGTGCTTTTCCTCTTTGTAATGATCTTATATGGGCTGCTACCTCCTCGTCAGAGAAGGGGTAGACAGCCGTCTCATTGTTGTATATTTCTTGGTCTTAAATTCTCAGTTGCTGCTGCCCTTCAGTCTCCCCATCCGCATTGTCGTCAGGCAGCAGGGACTGGAGGAGGACTTCCACAGTCTCCTGCAAAGACTCCGTCATCCTGTCCCCTTGCCTGACTGTCGATAACTCCATAGGAGAGCTGATTTTCTCTCTTACCAGCTTATAGGGAAGCCCCCATGGGTCCATGACTAGCTGGCTTAGCATGGAGTTTTCCCAGCTTCGCGTCCTCACCTATCGCAGTTCCTTTTGGAACCTCTGCTTTTCCTCCCTATATAGCAACTGCCACTTTTGTCGTTCCTGCCAGACGACACTGCGATGGTAGTGCCTCCTCAGCCTTCTGACAGATTGACGCAGTTCTCCTAGTTCGTTAGACCATGGTGACGGAGAGGCCGCCATGGCCTTCCTCCTAGTTGGTACTGCAGCCCTCACCGCTCTGGTCACTGCACTCACCAGTCCCTCCGCCCTCTCGTCTACGTATATGTCACGATGCATGTCACCTTCCGGTAATGGAGGAATGTCGCACTCCCTTGCTAGGCGTTCTCAGTCAGTTCTTTTATAATTTAGTTGTACCTCCCACCCCATGGCCCAGCGGCACTCTCTTTCTCCTAAGGTGAAAGTTATCAAGTTGTGGTCGCTTGTGGTGGCGTTTCCTGTAACTCTCCAGTGTTGAATGTTATTAGCTGTGTTCGGTGTTACGTGAGTGACGTCTATATTTGTTCCTTGTCCTCCTCCTGCAGCGTAGGTAGGAGGACTTCCAGGCCTGTTGGCCACCACAAGTTGCGATGCCATAATAAATTCTTCTACTTTTTCACCGTTCGTACCTCTTGTACCACTGTACCACAGGGGGGGATTTAGCGTTGATGTCAGTTGTTATCACAACCTTTTATCTCTGTAACGCCGTGGTTACTCTCGCTAAGTGATCTATGTGCTGTTCTATATTCTCTCCATATTGAAAATACATGTTTATGAGAGTAATAATTCCCACAGGAGATTGCAGCTCCTCGACGTTACAGTGGCTAGTTGTAAACTGCGAAAATGTGGTGACTCTCAAGAGTTGCCACCTTCGGGTCATCCCCTCTGCTAACTATTTGCCAGGAAGCGGCAGCAAACGCAATTTTCCCAGCTTGGGAGTACGGCTCCTGTAGACAGAGTAAATCTAGTCTCCTCTCCTCAACCTCCCTTCGGAGCTCCTGCATCACAAGTCGACTGTTACGAGTGTTAAGTCTGAAACGTCCCCTTAGAAAAATTATAAATGATTGTGCTGGTAAACCCCTTACGTTATTTGATTTTCAAACAGCTGAGCAGAACTGAACGTACTCAGACATTTCTCTCTTTACTTATTCTGATCAACACTAAACTGACACACAATATTTTTGGCGCAACACAATCTGACTTTCAAAAATCCCTACAAAAGAATGGCCCTGACTAACATTAACCTATACGTTTCACAAATCACTTACCTCACAAAAATCTTCGTTACTCTAACTATTGCAATACAGCGAGCGCCAATACTGCTAGCTAAATAAGAGATTCAAACTGCTGAAGGCACTAACTACTGATAGGCATAGTTAGCAAATGAAAGATTTTGATAGAGAACAAGCAATGCATTTACCTTAATAGTGTTCAAAACTCATTATATATATATATATATATATATATATATATATATATATATATATATATATATCAGTCCATGATATCCAATATTACAAATTTACTCTTTCTGATGGACACACGTCCAGATCGTCCGCTCTCAAAATTCCGCCATTTCTCTCCCCACATCCACCACTGCTGGCGGCTCACCTCCAACTGCGCAACGCTATGCGCTGTTAACAGCCAACTGCCCAACACTATAATAGCGAATGTTACAACAATGCTACCCAGCCACAGACTGCACACAGCACAGCCAGTGATTTTCATACAGAGCGCTACGTGGCGTTACCAATATAAAAACCTAAACAGCCTACTTACAAGTTGTCCAATATTTATCTTTGTCATTAAGGGAAGGACGTATGTATTCGGTCATTCGGCGAAGTCTTACTCCAGTCGAACGCAATTCGTCCATTTGCTAGTACTGATTGTTGGTAAATGTCGTCAAGATCGAATTTCTCACCTCGTCTTTCGAATACTTTCTTGAGCAGATCTCGCTAGGCTCCGAAGTCAGTGGGGAGATTCACTGATTTTAGCTGAATTCTGTCAACAGCCTCCATAACCGAGAAGGTTACCTTCCTACCCTCTTCATGTCCTACACGGACCACATGTCGTAAGGCAGTAGTCAGAGTAGTCGGCTGCTCTAATCTTGATAGTTGCATGGTGTACTCTAGGTTGGGGTACAGCCTTACCGGATCGACGGGTGGTAGTCTGACTATTGGTGTGCCTTGTGTGGTGGAATTCGTGCTTGAACTTGTCACTATGTTTTCCTGGATTGGTTGTTGTTTATTTGTTTGCTCGTCTTTAGAAACTGCCACAGCCACAGGTTGCCCTTGCCGTTGTTGGTGTATTATCGGCTTTGTTCCCCGGCTTTCATAGGAGGGAGCTGCAGCTATGAAGGGGAGGTCAGTTTGTATACCTATGTCCATCGTGGGGAATTCAGTCTGTATGGCTTTGTCTACTGTTTCAATTTTAGCGGCGCAAAAATCCTTGAATCTATTTGCCTTATAGCGTCCCTCCTCCTTTTGCTCGGGGACTTTCGCTTTAGCATCCTGGTCAGTATGCCGGGCTCAACCATAGTCGGTTCTAGAGATTAATCTCTGTTCGAGCTTTCGGTATGTCGGGCAGTTTCTTCCTGTGGCTCTACAAGACTTTTTTCCTCGATTTTTACAGGGTATGCAAATTGCTGCCGCCTTACAACCTTTGTGGTTATGACCGTTTCCACCACACTTGGTGCACGCCGACTCCCTGGTACACAGCCCTAGAATGTGGTCCAAGTCACCACAGCTGTGGCAACGAGGTACCACGACATAATCTCTTGTATTGTTGGCATGAAAGCCGACATTTAATCTGCCCATTGTTGTTATATTTTTCCACATTGGCGCAGTTACTTCGGCGACGTGATGAACAACATCACGACCGCGTGGCCCAGTCTTAAATTTTAACTTAAAACAATTCTTAAATTCTTCATCATTCATTTCATCAAAGTTTTGTTGTCTTATAGTTTCAGAAAGTTCTTCGTTGGTCATAATCGTGGGTACATTATATAGTGTTACAAGTGGGTTTCTTTTCCTCGGTGGTTCGCATTTGACCACCGAGTTCAGCTTCTGATTTTTCAACAGTTTGTCCTTGTCCTGTTCAGAGGCAACTTCGACAATGACAGAATTCCTACCTGGTTTTATTCTTTTGATTTTAATTTTATCTTTGACGGGATCTATATTTTTTGTGAATTTCTTAAATTTTCCTTACACTGGTGTCCTGACCAGGCAGCGTCCTAAGAAAGACTGCTGTGTCTGGTCTCTTTGTCACTTTGTCGATTGTGTCTCTCGTTGTGTTTGGCTTTGTGGGTGCTTTCGCGGCCACGACCGCCCATGTCTTTGCCGGTTGCCTCCTCTGTCTATTATTTTCCTTTTCCAACTCTTCTACTCTACCTTCAAGTCTGGCGTGGGCAATGGCCTATGCTGCCAATTCGTTTTTAATTATGGCAAGTCCAGCATGACTAATTTTCCCATTCTTTACATGTTGCTCCATGAGCAGTGTGATTCTTGAGTGTCTCTGTAGTACAGTCTCATTCTCTGCCTGTCTCAGCTCGTCCTGGGGAGAGGGATTAGGCGCAGCGGAAGCCCGTTGAGGCGCACACGAATCACTCGTTTCGTTTGTAGCCATGATTGTAACGAGTGATGAAAAAGGTGGAAGCCCCTCTCTTGCCCCGGACCGGCTCCTCTCGCATCGGCGGGGGGAGGGGGGGGGGGACTTCTGCAGCTCGCCCACCGACCTCGCCCCTAGGTCAAGGGCACTTCTGAGCTGCCGGGTTCAACGCACCGTCGCCAGTGCACTGGTCCCCGTCGGTGACCCCGTCATCGACGATTTCACGCGACGCTCCTCGGCAACTGCACCCCGCACTCCGGAGAGGCGGATGCACCTCTCGCCCTTCGCCGCCTACTTGCCCGAGTTTCCACCTCTCGGCCAAGGACCCACTCCCACTCAGGTGGCGGGCCGGTCCCCCAGACGTTCGGCGGTCTGGACCCACCTAACCCGGCCCAGGCGATGTCACCACCTCCTGGGTTTGGCAGAACACGCCCCGGTTACCCAGGGGCGCGGCGAAGCACCCTTGCAGACTCGCGCCGCGATCCCACGCCGACAAACGAAATCTCCTGCATGCAGAGCACCTGCTGGTCTGTGCCCTGCGAACAGAAAGGGACTGGTGTTCGGTCCCTTGACAAACCTCCCCCTGTGCCACGCACCCTTCGCTTTTGCATCTGGTTGGGTCGCAGCTCTGCCTTTCGTCGCAATGCAAAATGCCGAGCTTAACGTCTGGCACCACGGGAAGGCGGAAAGAGCCATTTGGAAAGGAGAGGCTATGAGAGACGCGTCACTTCCCCTTGTGAGGACTGCCGCGGCACGCCCGACTAGAAGCGATACGCCCCAGTGCGAGCCTCTGTGCCTTACGGCGCGCCGGCAACGGACAGGGCCGTGCCGAACGCGCCGTCAAGCGACCGACCTCACGCCAGACGGCACGGTCAGCTTGCGACCGACCGTACATTTCCGTGACCACCATTGCCAGAAAACATGGACAGTGGCTACATTCCTGCCAGTTCTTTCTGCTGTATCGCGGAAGGAACATTTGGCTTATCGTAGCCCTACTGCAGGATCGCAGACTCATGGAGGTATTAATAATGGCGTCTTTGTCGCTCTAAAGGCATTCTTGACTAATGTCAGCTCACCACGTCCAGTCTCAAATCTAACTAACGCCCTTGAGCGTTACAACGTATAATTAAAGCAAACGTAATTTGCATCCACATAGTGGCGGTACTCTTATGCGACTGGCGTGACATTTGTATAGAGATAATCTTTCAGCTGTAGCAACACGCCTACCAACTTTTGTTTACATCGCTCAACTCGTTCTTGGCGTTGTGATTTTCTTTTCCAAGACTTTTCTTATGCAGAAATTTAACTGCATGAACAGTGGAAAGGAAGGGAGAAACAAACTTCCTCCCTTTTATGATTTTATCCGAAGTGTCACCGAGAAATATTCTAAAATATTTGACATTACGTGTCAAGTTGGCCAGAAGTCACCGTAAGATTTTACATCTTAATTTGTATATTATAACAGCATTCCAGATTTTCTAGATTCAGTCATTAATTACACATATTTCTATTGTATTAATTCCACAGTCTATAGGTAGCCTCTTATCTGTTCCGCAGTGGTGATTCACCCCCACCTGCTGATCTGAGTATTTACTTTCTGTACCTGGCTCCTTCTTAAAATGGTTCCTGTGGTCTCTATCTCTCACAACATGCTACTGAATTTATTGGACGATCAAATTGTTTTTCAGTGTCACTCTCCTCTGCCCTACTGTTTTCACTAACATTACTTTCAAAACGTTGTGTAGATACCGTTCTTACCAAGGGCGTCTCTAGCGGGTTTACTTTGTAAGGGTTCAGTCTGCAAACACTAGCGTAATCACAGGCTGCAAATAGTTTTCTTGCAGTGTGACTTCATTGCCTCTGACATTTCTATCACCTGCCACGCCGCGCCTACCCGTTATTCATCACCCTGCAGCTGACTCCATTTGAAATACCGGGCTTGATCAATGAACCTGCCCCATCAGTACCTCCTCTTCTCCCTCTTCCTCTATAACTGTTCGCTCGCGGTATGCCAACCATGTATATATTGATGTCCGCTCTGTTTTCATTAGGTCTAGTGGGAGGTCTATATTCTCTCCTAGCACTCTTTTCCTCTTTCAAAAGGTTCTCAGCTCTTTCCAAATAATGAACAAACCGGTCAGTGTCATTCCTGGGCGCTGACATGCTCTTACTTCGCCAATAATGGCAACTTGTTTTCAATAACCATATTTAATTGCTCTGTTTCGACTTTAGAATTCAAATTGGACAAAGTCGTAACCCATTACTGTACAAATCTTTTAACACTTTCTTTCTTGGGATCATACTTTTTTCCCAGACCAAAACTTATTGCAAACCATTTCTTTCCTTTTTCCCCAATGCTCATCGAAAAAAAAACGGTTTGAACTTGACTAACCGGCCATCTTTATCTGAAGCTAAATTACCCCAGATTCTAGGTCCTCCCACTAGATTAGGAGTAATAAACCCTATTTTTTGTTTGTCACTCCATACTTTGGGCAACACATCCTCAAAGTCACTCCAGAATTCTTTTCGATGAACATTCTTACTTGGATCAAATTTCAAAAATTGTCGATGCGTAACATAGGCAATTTCATATCATTCCAATGTACCATTAGATAATACACAAACATTATTATTGTTAATATTTTGTTCGACTTTTGTTAGTTTTCTTTCATGCTCACATAACGGCTCATTCACATTTGCATGAAACTGATGAATGTTAGATTCTGTTAGTCAGTTTACATGTCACTTGCAAACCAAACTGAACACACACTTATTTTCCTTCTTTAATTTTACTTTCCAAGGTAGCATCACTAACTTCATAGCATTTTTCTATATTTTGAACCTGTTCATGAACTTTGTCCAGTTCTGAATTCGCTCTTTCTTTTAGCTGAACATTATCCTCAGCAACTTGCTTTATCTGTGAAGTTAGTTCACTTTTCAGTGTTAAAATTCCCATATTACATTATTGTGCAAGCCCAGTCAGCTCTCTCTTAATAATACCGCGAAACGATCTCATGTCATCTTTCCAAGAATCTCTTGATTCTGCAATTTTATTTTTCATCCTGGATTCCAATTCCTCTACTTCAGAACTTAATGAATTATTAATTTCAATCCCCATTTTACTCACTTATAAACCTGACTGTTTTTATTGTCAATATTAGTATTCATCTGACCAATGTGTTTAAGAATACTCGCGAACATATGAATGGGTTATTTCAATAGTGGTACAAGTTTATTACCTCCACTTTTCTGTCTATAATTATTCTGAAATTAATGGTCGAAACAAACAGAAGGAAAGATTCATCCCTAGCAAGAAGCCATATGCTTGAATATTTCAGGTATCTCAACAGCAGATTTTTCAGCGCACATTTAACTGTAGGACTCTGTATCTCAGAATGAACAAAAATGGACTTGTACCACTACTGAAATAAACCTTTCATATCTGAAACACTATCTTCTTGTTCATCAGCAACTGACATTGGTTCCTGTTCTATCGTAGTTACAGTAACAGGTATAAACGGGACACTGGGTTCCGATAAGTTTTGTTCACTATCAGTCCCATAATTAGCATACCTTGAATCTGGCAAACTGCTATTCGTATTAGCTTGTGACACTTCAAAATTGAAACCATTACTCATGGAATCATTTTAAACTTTAACTCTTCCCAAATATACTTCCAGTTTCTCATCTACCATTCCCTGATTGTTTTCGGCCATTCTGCAATGTTTCTTGGCACACACGCACAAAACTTTAAGTAGAACACTACTTATCTTTCGTCTCGCCCGGTTGACTGCATGGTGAGATGAAACTGCGACAGGCTCTGCCTACGTTTGACCAGAATACGGGCCACCGCTTCCGCCACAGCTACAAACCACTGTAGATGCTGGTCCACTGCAGTAGAAACGCCGTCTCTCGTAGTTCAGCGTTCGCTGACATCGTCTGCCACGACGTTCCACTTGCTGCCGTTTCTTAGCGAAAGTTCATTTCACTCGCGCCTATTGTCCTACTACAGTTCCTTTACATATGCGTGTGAACACTTCACAGGCTCACTTTTATAAATTTCCTACACTTCTGAACTTTATTATTGTTTTTCTTGGTCTATGCGCCAGTTGTGGCGTGGCGGGTTTGAAATGAATCGTAATTTTTTTATCACTGTCTCTCATTGTTCTGTTCACTGTAAGAGTTCCACCTACCTCAGTACGGCGTCAGTTCACCAGCCCGTTTCTCTGCATACGTAGGTACTATTCAAACGGCGTAGAAAGCAGCGTTGATGAAATACGTCGTCAATAATAACACTGCAAAGTCCACGTAAACTCTAGTAGCCAGATATCACGTAATTCTTATTACAATTTTCGGGTAGAGGGCGGTTGCTTCATTTCTTCAATAAAGGGTCAAAATTATGATGCGAGTTCTTTTATTGCTTTATGTTCAAAATTAAACACTTGCCATCATCCCGAATTTAATTAACGAATAATATCACTGTCCTAAGCTCACAGTTCATACCACCCAGTACACACACAAGGCTGCCAGGAATGTACTTAAGTCCGACCCGAATTATTACCCAATTTACAGTAATCACTCTGCTAGTATATACGAGTTTCACATTCGGTCTTTTTCAGTGGATTTCTAATAAAGACATTGCTCGCCAAATATTCCATAGACGAATGTGAAACATCCCCCGCGGAATTTTACAAGGGCCGAAAGTTCACAAGCGTTTATCTCTCTAACAAATCACGTCACTAAGCTCACATTTTCACAATCTGTCTACAAATGCAACTGTTTTCACAGGAATACAAGAAACAAATAACTTCTTCATTTTAATCATAATCTAGACGGACACGTCCAACATGACCTGCACGTCCGATAGCTAGCCATCGACTGGCTCACTGCCATTCCTCCCAGGCCTTATAACTGCTTGCAATACGCAGGAAATGCTTAACTCTGATTGGTTGTTCAAAATGACCAGACAGTCAACCCAATCCACCGAGTTCTTCTTGGAACTGAAACCGTCTTATGCCAATCAGTATTCATAGATTCATTCATCATGCAAATATTAATAAAATGCTTAACAAAACCAAACGAAAAGAAAATTTATCTTGAAATAACTTTAGAAAACTATTACTCTGCAAATGACTGTTCTGGCTGCCCCTTCTTACAAAAGCAAGTACCTTGGACATACGTCACCAGCACGGTGGGGAAATTACAATTTTCATTTCAACTTACTTGCTTAACACTTTCCCATTACATAGGTACCTAATGTTCAACTAGAGATAATATTGAATTTTTTTCATATGTCCAACATACACACTCTTCCTCATTCTCATTTATTCACACAACACATTACATACTGGCCATTAAAATTGCTACACCACGAATAATAACGATAATAATGAGCGTATGGCATTGTTAGCCGGGTGACCCCTCGCGGGGAGGGTCGGACGCCGCTCCACGAGTTCTTTGACGCCACTACTGCGACGTGAGAGTGAATGAGGATAAAAACACACTACACCCAGTCATCTCGAGGTAGAGACACAGCCGGGAAGCAAACCCCTGACCCCGTGCGCGAGAATCGAGAACGCTACCGCAAGACGACGAGCAGCGGACGCTACACCACGGAGATATCGTGCTACAGACGCGAAATTTAACCGGCAGGAAGAAGATGCTGTGATATGCAAATGATTAGCTTTTCTGAACATTCACACAAGGTTGGCGCCGTTGGTGACACCTACAACGTCTGACATGAGGAAAGTTTCCAACCGATTTCTCATACACAAAACAGCAGCTGACCGGCGTTGCCTGGTGAAACGTTGTTGTGATGCCTCGTGTAAGGAGGAGAAAATCGTACCAACACGTTTCCGACTTTGATAAAAGTTGGATTGTAGCACATCGCGATTGCGGTTTATCGTATCGCGACACTGCTCGCGTTGGTCGAGATCCAATCACTGTCACCAGAATATGGAATCGGTGGGTTCAAGAGGTAACACGGAACGCCGTGCTGGATCCTAACGGCCTCGTATCACTAGCAGTCGAGATGACAGGCATCGTATCCGCATGGCTGTAACGGATCGTGCAGCCACGTCTCGATCCCTGAGTCAACAGATGGGAACGTTTGCAAGACAACAACCATCTGCACGAACAGTACGACGTCGTTTGAAGCAACACGGACTATCAGCTCGGAGACCATGGCTGCGGTTACCCATGACGCTGCATCACCGACAGGAACGCCTGCGATGGTTTACTCAACGATGAACCTGATTGCACGGATGGCAAAAGTCATTTTTTCGGATGAATGCAGGTTCTGTTTACAGCATCATGATGGTCGAATCCGTGTATGTCGATATTGTGGTGAACGCACATTGGAAGAGTGTGTTCGTCATCGCCATACTGGCGTATCACCCGGCGTGATGGTATGGGGTGCCATTGGTTACACGTCTCGGTCACCTCTTGTTCGCATTGACGGCACTTTGAACAATGGACGTTATATTTCAGATGTGTTACGACCCGTGGCTTTACCCTTCATTCGAGCCCTGCGAAACCCTACATTTCAGCAGGATAATGCACGACCGCATATTGCAGGTCCTGTATGGGCCTTTCTGGATACAGAAAATGTTCGACTGCTGCCCTGGCCAGCACATTCTCCAGATCTCTCACCAACTGAAAACGTCTGGTAAACGGTGGCCGAGCAACTGGCTCGCCACAGTATTCCAGTCACTACTCTTGATGAACTGTGGTATCGTGTTGAAGCTGCATGTGCAGCTGTACCTGTACACGCCATCCAAGCTCTGTTTGACTCAGTGCCCAGACGTATCTAGGCCGTTATTACGGCCACAGGTGGTTGTTCTGGGTACTGATTTCTCAGGATCTATGCAGCTAAATTGTGTGAAAATGTAATCACATGTCAGTTCTAGCATAGTATATTTGTCCAATGAATACCCGTTTATGATCTTTTTTTCTTCTTGGTGTAGCAATTTTAATGACCAGTAGTGTAAATACCGATCTTTTCTGAATTTTATATTACGAAAATTAAAAATAGTTATTATTTTAATTACAAAAGTTCAAAAACTTCTCCTAACATTTTGTGAACTTTAGTAATGATTCCAAATGATACTGAGAGACAGATGTTATGAATCCTAACTGACTTTAATCTTACTAGTGTCGGTTTGGGCTGTTTTCGGTAATTTTCTCTAACTCTGAAATTATGCCAGCTATAAATCTGAGATTTTTACACAATCTTCTTTTTTAAAAACAAAGGGCAGTATATTGACTTTTAACTTAATTGAACAATATCTAATATAGTTTACTTAGATTCTTAGGGCTCTGAATATTTTGTCGCTGGAACTGACACAGGTACCGCTTCCCACGGCGAATATAGTGATAGGTGCGAATGAGTCATGCTAAGATACATTTTGCTGTTTCTATAACCGCCAACGGCTCCAAAGCTACGAGCCATACTGCAAAGTAGTGGAATAAATGCTATGCGTATTGACTCACGACGTTACGGACTAGTGGTGTAATGCAGTGGAAGACACTTCATCACAATTTCCAAAAGGGTTGGAAAAAGTCGCAACCAAATGACTACGCTACTTAGTTTGGAGCCAGTGAGACTGGAGACCGATTATCAGACTTCCAAGGAAATATCGGCCACTCAATTCCAAACGCAGTAAGGCCTGGTAAGCGCCAGAATCAGCCCACAATCAGCCTAACATCTCATGCGACCAAGTTTCTAACAAGAATAATTGGCAAAAGGGTGGAAAACAATATTCAGGATCTATTACCTCAAGATCAGTTCGGCTTTAGGAAAGACGGAGCTATCAGAGTGATAGTTTTGAAGTTTATCTTTATAATGCGAACAAGATTTCAGAAAAATCATGACACTTTTATAAGATTCATCGATCTAGATAAAGAAACATCTGACACAGGTGAAATGGTGCAAAATAATTAAAATTTTTAGGAAAGTAGGTGTTCGCCACAGGGAAAGTCGGGTCATATACAGCAAGTACGGAAACCAAGAGGAAGAATGTGAATATGGGACGAAGAACGAAATGCTCATATAGAAAGTGGTGTAAGGGCTGTAGTTTTATGCCATTACTGCTCATACACACCGAAGAAACAATGATGGATAAATAAAGAAATACTGTGGTGTGTTGTTCCAATTCAGGGTGAAAGAATGTCCCAAAAAGAAAAAGAGCAGTCTCTGTTGCAAAATGCTTTATCGCTAATGATGCGTTTTGTGCAATAGCTCGTCTTCGGATTACCTTAAAATAGCGAAAGTAGCATTACTCAGATAATGGGAAGCCTCAATAATACACAGTTAAAACGAATTGCGCTACTGTCAAGTTTGGACCAGGAGCGCGGACAAGCTGAAGCGGAAAGCTGTGCAGGTATAAGTAGGTGATCAGAAACATGTAATACGACATGTGAACAAGCAATGCAACGAAGCCACGTAACGCTTCAGTTACTATTCACATTTCGTACTACATGTTTATGATCGCCTTTCTGTACCTGCACGGCTTCCCACTTTAAGTTGGCCGTCCTGCTAGTCCAAAATTGACAACTGACAGATTCGTTTCATGCTTTTGTTATTGACGTTTTCTATTATCTGATTAATGCAGCTTTCGCTGTTTTAAGATAACCTGAAGATGCTTCAACGGCGCGAAACGCATCATCAACAATGAAGCCTGTCGCAACGGAAACTGTTGTTTGGAACTCCGTGTTTCATTCGGCAGAAATGGAACACTTATGGATCGCTTCGTTGTCCGTCCGTTCGTCTGCCTGTCTGTCTGTCCGACTGTTAAAACCAATTTTGTCAGAGTGGACACATCGAATTGAAATTTATGTCACATACTGAGGTCTATGGTTCCCTGGCGGCGTAAGAAGTTTAAGTTTCTAAAAAATTGAAAAAATGTTGTAATCGAAGGATACGCCCTTTGTGTCACATATTTTAATACTCTCAAACTCACTCACAAACCTATATGATACTTACCTTTGGCATTGAACTATAAAATTTGGCAGATAAGAAGGTTTCACAGTACAGCGAAAGGGAAAAATCCGAAAACGGTAGATCTGTAACTATACCCCTCGAAAAAATAGTTTTTTTATCAGTTTTTGTCAGACAAACTGTCAATCTGTCCGTATGTTAAGACTCTTCTTCCTCCGAATAGATGGATGTATCAGGTTACAATTTATGTCACATACTAAGGTGTACTGTTCCTTGGAGGTATAATAAATGTTACCTGTAAGTCAGTACAAGCAATATGGATATATACGTTACACATTTTGATACCAGCAAAATCAGTAATCAAACCCTATAGGGAACTTCTTATTGATCGAGAATGATGAAATATGACAGGGAGTAACGTTTCATAGTACAGGTAAATGGAAAAATCCGAAAATTGTTAAAGTGGAAGTATACTATACGAAAAAAAATCTTTCATCATTTGGTATCTGACACCAAATTTGATATTAAAACTATCTGCGTTCAGCTGATTTCAAAAGCCAGTCGTGAGGCAAGGAATAACTTCAGTGCTCATGTGAAGAGTTTCTGAATTTATCTATCGTTAAATGACCGGGAACAATTGCTGCATGTAGATATGGCGTTTCAGTTGCATGTAAAACAAACATTCAGAAACTATCCTGAGAATGTTTTGCTCACATACAATTTGAAATGTCATGTCTACATGCAGTAATCCCTCCTAGATATCTCATGTAGGATAAATAGCGAACTGCGTCATATGAGCAGTAAAATCATTCCTTACTTGATGTTTGATATTTACTATTGTGACCCAGTAGCCGGCCGCAGTGGCCGAGCGATTGAAGGCGCTTCAGTCTGGAACTGCGCGACCGCTACGGTCGCTGGTTCGCATCCTGCCTCGGGCATGGATGTGTGTGATGTCCTTAACTTAGTTAGGTTTAAATAGTTCTACGTTTAGAGGACTGATGACCTAAGATGTTAAGTCCCATAGTGCTCAGAGCCATTTGAACATTTGTTGTGACCCAGTCAGCCTGATAAGTGACAGAAATTAGATTAGCAGTAAACCTTAAGAGTGAGGATGATGAAGTGAACAAATGGAAGGAACTGAGTTATTTGGAATCAAAATAGCGCACGATGATCAAAGCAAGGATGAGATGGAAAGCAAACTAGCAGAATCAAGGAGGTCACTCCTGCCTTGTAAGGTGGCAGGCAAATCTAACACCTTCCATGAAAGCCCTGACATGATAACAAATCCGGCAGTATGTCACATAGCTCCGAATAAATCCTGACATTAAATTAACCAAAGTAATACGATCAACGAGTGAGCTAATGTAATACCACAGACTAACACAAGATCGCCTAAATGCATGTCATAATTTCCCACCGTGAAACAGACGCAGTTGCGAGGGGAGAAACGAGAAGCCGAGAGCAGAACCGTGTAAGCCAGAAGGCCCTACGATAAAGGACACCCACATCGCCAGCCGACCGCCAAGGCCACCCCCCCAGCCCATGTTAAAAGATAGAGTCCTCCAGAAGAACAGTATAGATCTTACTATAACACTAAAAGGGCCACACCAGCTGAAAGTTTTAGCGTGAGAATTTACGCGTCTTTGTTACGTAGCAAACATTAAAAAATTGCCCCACCACGAAAAGTATAACGTTTCTCATTGGATGGACAAAATTTTTGTAGGTGGAGCTTGAAGTTAACATTGAGACGCTGATTGGTCAGTTGAAAACACAGCCAGATACCTTTTCTTAAACCGACTTCGGTAAATTGTAGTAAGGAGAAGTTAGAAAGAGTTGCTTCCGAGATGGGGAGGTGTGTGGATCTGCGTCGCCCGCCTCCCCCTGACGCTGACTAACCACCGACAAGGTAATGAACGCACACGATGCCGCATAAGAGTCATAAGGCTCCACTCAGAACTGCAGAAGTCTCATCTGTTACATCCCCTTTTTGCGTATTACTAGTGTCGATCGTCAATCAAAGCTCATGGTATTCACATTTGCTACCAGAAGTTAAAATCTGAAACGCGATGATTTTTCCGTTATACAATTATTGAGAAGCCACATCAGTCACTGTAATTTGCAACAAGTTAAATAAGTAATTAAAGATAATTGAGAGTCACTGTAGACCATTTTGATAGTTTTCTCTTTTATGAAACTTAACTTAAACCTATATTATAGATGTGATATGGTATAGGTCATCCTTTGATCCATTGTAGAACTTGGAAACCCATTCAGTGAATATTCGTTCACATTTTTTGTTGAATGCAGTTGATTTTATCATCTCTATTGAAATATTTCCGTTTATCAATAGTGCAATTTATAAACAATGTTTTGTGAGTAGAATAAAAATTCCAATCGTAAACTTAACTGCTTTATCGACGTTATTTTACCAGATAACTAAAAATAGGAAAGCCTTGAACCCCTTCCACTAAATTTAGTTAGTATTAAGATTCTCTTACAGGGAGTGCAGTGGAGCTGGCGCTAAAATCATTAGGTATTTAATTATATCACGCTAGTCTCACTGAACTCTTCTGAACTCTACATGTAATTTGTGGTCTGGCGTCTTCTTACCAGCAACAGGTCCCAGGTTCAAACAAGTCAATTCCCTAAAAAACACGCTCAGAGCGTCAGTGCGCGAAAGTGGTAGGGAGACACGACTTAGAACAAACGGACACCACGCAGAATGTTAGAGCCTTAAACAAATCAACTAGTCCAAAGATGGACCTTAATTAGACAATATGTGCTTGAAGATGTAGACTATGGGAAAACTGGAAAAGAAGAGAATCGAATTGTCTGAGATGTAGTGCTATTGAAGGATGACGTAAAGTAGATTACACGGGGAAGTTCTGTGCAGAATTTGAAAGGAGAGGAATGTGTGGAAAACATTGATAGAAGTAATGGGTAGTATAAGAGGACGTGTGTTAAGACATCAAGAAATAAGGTCAATTCAAATAGAGGGTGATGTAGATGGTGTAAGGGGTCAAACAAATAACATACCTAACATTGAATTCCTGAAACAGTTCCAGTTAAATCGATATGTCACAAGTCATAGTTATGTGAAACTGAACAAATTTTATTAATATGCAGATATATTAAATAAGCCAGAATTTCATGGATATAAACCACTAACACCCATCCTGAAGATAGCTACTAGCAGATCAATATTATTTAAACAGAATGCCAATTACTCAATCGTCACGTTCTTTACTTGTCCTTCTCATAGTCACCGGTTATGGAATTGTTGTAGAATTGATATTTTCGTGACGAAAAAGCATCTAGTTTATGAGTACAACTGTTACTTTCTAACATTCCATTTACCTAAAAGCCTGTCATCCCAGATAACAAAGTTATCAGTATTCAGTCAAGGATACACATGCAGATGTAAATTAACTGAGTAGACCTGTATTTCATTTACACTTAATATTAAGAGAAACATAGACGACTATGTAGGATTTTCCCTTTACTCCACAAATGAGAGTTAATAAAATAATAAAAAACTAATGAGAACCTAATTTGTACCAATAATTGGAAATCCACTATCTGACTCCGCTACTGAAGACAATGACAATAAAAACCAGTAAAATTTCTGTAAATAAATATACAATCAACAGAATAGTGCATTCTGTTTATTAGAAAAGAGAAATTCGAAGAAAAACTAGGGCGAAGCATAGTATGGAGTCACAGTATATAGATACACAAAGTTGTTTCTTTCAGTTATAATAATGGTGTCACATAAACCTTTGTAAGTTCACTGAGTGCTATATTAAACTCATCTGTTAATAATATTGATACATATCAAGGCAAAATATAACGCAGTTATGACACAGTAGTTTAAAGCCGCGTGGGATTAGCCGAGCGGTCTAGGGCACTTTAGTCATGGACTGTGCGGCTGATCCAGGCAGAGGTTCGAGTCCTCCCTCGGGCACGGTTGTGTGTCTTTGTCCTTAGGACAATTAGGTTAAGTAGTGTGTAAGGTCGTAGGGTCTGATGACCTTAGCAGTTAAGTCCCATAACATCTTACACACATTTGAACAGTTGAAACAAGATCATACTGAAACCTTGATTCAACATAACCAACACACAGAGGAAGTATTTCGAGTTCAGTACGGATGAGACTAAACAATGCCAAGTTTTGAAGTCACTCTCTTAGAAGGCACCCTATTGTGCATGTAGAAATGAAAAAAATTGTAATGGCAACTACATCTTCTGTATGTACATGTTTTAACAATTCAGCAAAAATAGTTAATTAATGAAGGGTACGTATTTCTTCCTTTGTACAGAAGCACTCTGTTAGGATCGGGTGTAGCTACCATATTTGTATATGGCTTAGAGATAACAGAGCTCCACAAAAGTAGTTTACATTTTCTGCACTTGTGCATATTAAGAATCTGAAGAGATTCATAGCACTTTTTATTAAAAAAAACTGTGAGTTGTATTAGTTTGTGAAAATAATGAAAATGATACAAGTTATGATAGGTTACCATTGTTGAACTTACATACGTAAATTCTCATTGCTGGCGAGTAGATTAATTGAACTAGAAGTTTTCTGTTTTTATTTTATGTGAATGAGTGCCATGTAGATATTTTAAGTCAAAGAACTCAATACAATTAAAGGGACAATTAATCAATCCAGAATCGTATTCAGTTCTGTAATTCAAACCCGTTGTGGTTTCTCATACACCCAAATTATTTTATGGAATTCATTTAACGCTCGTGTTTTGCAATTAACAAACGTGTGTGTAGTTTCCGAAGCCAATATCTGTAAATCCGTCCGTAACTAATGTACATTTTCCATACATAAATATGGCGAAATGAATATACCGCGACTAATATTTTACTAACTTGAATATATAATTTACGAACAATTGCAACACTAGATTGCTTCATCACACGATATTTCTTTCTAACATTACGTTTCGATGAATAAGTTACGGAGTGTGAAACGAATAATTTAAATTTACATCTACCGCTGATGTGCATGTGCATGTTTCTCCAGGCGTTCTTCATACGTCTAACTGGAAGGCTGGAAAGGCAATCAGATCAGGGAAAAATTTAATTTCTGCTAAATCACAGTGCTTTGAGATGAAGTTGCAGTGTGCGAGAAGTTGACTCACTCGTACCTCCGATGCGTGCGTGTTTCTTTGTGATACCTTAAAGGCAAACGGAACACTAAAACATCTTGTCAACTTAATTTTAAGATCTGACTGAAAAACCGGCAAACATATCACCTACTCATCTCCCAATCTTTGAAATTCATGTTCTTGTCTTGTCTATTTCACAGTGAATGAGCAGGTGCGCAGGAATTTAAATAAGTTCAACAGATATTATCAGCAATTTTTTGTTCCATACTACTAGCCATTGGTGTCTTCACTACCTACCTTCAGATATCATATGCGACTCGTAGTTCCGTAACTTACGTATCAGATTGGTTCCGTCCATCATCTTACCTGAACATTTGCATAAAGCCAACTGTTAAGCCGTCAGCTTCTCTATTTTCTGTGTAAACTGTGTTCTGTCCAAAACCACTCGCCACTGAAAAGTGGATTAAAGCTGTACCTCTTATCATTGGTATAGCTTACCTCTCGGCGCATCTCAACAGTTTCTTTCCTTCTTTCCGTCCGACAGGGAACCAGAATCTCCGTCGCATTGTAAACTGTCTATAGTTTTCTCATCCCTTTCTACTCGTATTCCTATTCCTTTCTTCCATATTATCCATCAATTTACGAACTATTTTCGTTCTCGCTCTTGTTCTGATAAAATAATTTATTTTCCATGTTCCTTCCTCGTTTAAAATTGACACAGGTTTTCTGTTGGAAGACGTAGCATTAGAAGACTAGAGCGTAATAAGAACATTACTTGATATTAATAAGGTTGAGATTTCTTAAAATCCGTTGGCGTCTGGATAGAAGTATGAAAGGGCATCTTTTCAGATGAAATGAACGTGTGAACAAATAAATAAAATAGAGATAACAATGATCTTCGTTATATTTCTATAGAGGTAACTGCAAAATGTGCTGCTCCTAGGCCGAGTAAGAAAGAAGGGTAGATATACTAAACGTTAACGTTAATTAATTGTTATCAGCATAACCAGGCATTGTTACGAAGTTATAACACTTGACCTTTATTCATCGGTAGTATGTATACAAAACTTTAATTTCCAGTACGAATTACGGTATATTGATAATTTTTACTTATGGACCGTCTGACAACAACTGAATAAAACACAATTTTAGTGACACTAAAATTGTGTTTTATTCAGTTGCTGTCAGACAATCCATAAGTAAAAATTATCAATATACCCTAATATTACATGCAACTGAGGAAGACAGGACTACAAAAGTTGAAGATTCCAAAAAAAGTTTCATCATTTTTCCGCTATCATATTAAAAGGACTTTAGGACTTGGGGAAAGCCAGAGTTCGCTTACAAAGCTACGAATCCGGATTACAAACCGGATATCACTATCGCGCCACCGGCTTAATTTGTCCTTTTACGAGACAGTTACTACATAATACACTGTGAGAGATGATAGGAACGAAGGTGATGGCACAACATCATGTACATTTTTCTGAGTCAATATTCTGACCGATTTGATGCAGCTTGTCATGATTTCCTCGCCTGTGCTAAAATCTTTATGTCAGAGTAATAATAACACTCACTTCCTCAATTACTTGTTCTATATATTTCAAAGTCTTTCTTCCACTATAAATTTCACACTCTACAGTCACTGCACAGCTTGCTTAAAATGTACATTCTCAGAAATTTTTCCTTCGTATTAACGCCTGTGTTTGGTAATAGTAGACTTCTTTTGGAGAAGAATGCACTCTTCGTCTTTGTAAGTCAGGTTTTTATACTCGTCTCACTTCATCTACAAAGTGTAATTTTGCTTCCAAGGTAGCATAACTCCTTCCATTGTTCTACTTCGTGGTCCACATATTTGATGTTAGGTTTATCGCTGATATTTTTTTTCTTAATCCTAATTTCTTTGATTTTTTCTTGGTGTTCTCTCAATCCATAGTGCAAGCTGCTTAGAACTTTAACTCCGTTTAGTAGGTACTGCAGTTATTCCTCACTTTCAATGAGGATAACAATGTTATCAGCGCATCTTGTTGTTGATGTCCTTTCCCCTCAATTCTGGACCCACTCCTGAATCGTTCTTTGATGTCTGCAGTTGCGTCTTTGTTGTACGGATTGAACAAGAGTAGCGAAAATATACCTCCAAGTCTTATGCCCTATTTAATCCGACCATTTCGTTATTAGTATTCCACTTTACTTTTCCCTCTTTACGCCAGTAAAGAATAGTGCTCTAGCTCTGTACAATTTTCAGACTTTCGCATTTAGCGAGCCCTGTAAAACAAGTCTGATATATTTTCTTGTTCCATTTGTAAGTAATGGAGTCCTCTTTCTATGTGTAATAGTCTCGCCATAACTGCTAAAAATTAGAGCTCTCAGGAAAAGTAAAGGTTTCCAAACGTGAAGATATGTTCTAAGTTACAACATGATTATATATCTAGAAAGAAATATTGTATTGTAATTTAGAAGCGTTGCAATTGACAATGTCTTGCAAATGCTGTATCTAATAGTAGGTCTCTTACAATATTACTCTGCCAAACACCGATAAACAGTAAGTGAAATCAGAAGTATTATCAAAACCAACTACAAATTATTTTCGTATATAGAAAATATTGGTAATAAAAATTTCCATTTTCAAAAAGGTGTAACTGTTAATATATTAAAAAAACTGAGCCATTTGCAGGTATCACATATTCCACTGTAAAAGACTTTTTACGATATCAAGGTACAAGACGGTGCACGGTCGACGAATTACAGCTTAACTGTCCACATGTAATATGAATAATTCGAAAAATGTATAGCATTTTACTCAGCACAAAATTCAGTACACGTGGAATTATCAACATATTCCAAATAGTATTAATATATTTTACACCAGTTTAATGTGTGAAAAGCGCAACATTTACAAATTTTACGCAAAATGCAAACTTACGTTTAAGGTTGAATAACAACACACTGCTCTTGTTCTACTGATTTTTGCTTATTTAGAACTAATTTTCGGCTAATTAGGCCATCTTCAGGGAAAGTTGTTTCCTACGGATGGCCTAATAAGGCGAAAACTAGTTCGAAATAAACAAAAACCTGTGAACAAAAACAGTGTACTTGTTACTGAACTTAAATATGGAATTGTTCTACCACGAAGAAACGGAAGAATCCATAAATAAGCGAACTCAGATCTACCGACAATAAGAGTTTAAAAACAATGGAAGCTGCTTATGCCCATTTCTAGAACGCATCCTTTCATGTGCTTCCAAAAAGAATCGTATGTTGCTAGGAACATTACCATCTACGTACAATACATACACTTCGATTATTACAGGCTCTCCCTACATATTATCGCATCGTTATAAGGATTTTGAACATCTTGCACTATTTTACATCGTGGAATATTTCTTCTTGCTCGACAAACCGTTTCAACGTCTTTTTTTTTTTTTTTTTTTTTTTTTTGTGCCTTGCTTCCATTACCAGGCGCAACGGTGGAAATACCTCACTGCTGCTTTTATTTTTCCTAAATTCAAACTAATGGTTATGTAACATATCCTCATCTAGTTTCCCATTCAATTTTCTTGCTATGAATTTGGATGCACGAAATGTTAGCTGATAGTGCGAGAGCTCTAGCATGTATCTTCCGTTAGTGTTATGTCCATACCGGGTGGTGCAACAAATAGCTATGGAAATACACACGTATCGATAATAACTGTTAGTTTATTAACGAAAAAAAAGACTCAGTACAGTTTCTCGTGATGGATGTTCACACTACTTAAATACAACCAAAATATCGATCCTTGAGGATGCATTGCAAATGATCATAATGACGAAGTCGACGACTGTCGTTGTAGATGATGATCAGCAAAGTGTCGTGAATGAGCAGCGCCTTAGTCTCACGAGGCTGTGAGCTCGTTGGCAGTCAAGATGCATGTCCAGCAAATTGCGGACCTCGGGAGAGGCTGACAGCCGACCAGCGTTTGTTTGGTGTTCCAGCGAGGGCGAAACGGCACTGTCTAACTGGTAACATAAGCGGCAGGCGTTGTGTCCGAATGCTAGACTCGAAGGCGGCTGACGGTCGTAATTGGCCACCGAGTGGACGAACCGCGACGTAGGTGCCCGACAGCTGAATAGTAGTGGAGAGGCATCACATGGTCGTAAGTAAATTCGTGTTAGCGTCTACAGCGTTGTTTCCCACGATATGCGAATCTAATGTGGCGCGGCTCGCGCCTCTGACGTTGTGGTTTTTGCGGAAGGCTTGTTGTGCAAACGCCAAGTGAATCTTCTGTTTACAATTGATCTCTCTACGTAAAGGAGAGGCAGTACCTCACTCACGGGGATATTCCGTAATTATTGTGGCTTCCCAGGCAGTGGCGCTATTAGTATGTTAGTGAGTTTGGGATTGTGTAGAAATTTTTCCGAATGTCTAATGGTATACCTCCTGACTCATAGACTCGGTGCCACATCGAGCAGTAATTTTGGAAATCCCGACGGAATAATATTCATGCCTACCTACGTATTATAATCGTCACTTACGTCAGTCCCAAATCGACACCGAAACCGCCATGCACGTGCGTAAGTCGATAGACCTGTGAGCACCTTTTCTGTACACGACTGAGGCTGGAACTGACTTAGCAGCTGCTACACACAGACTTCGAAAAAACGGTGGGTCCGTACGCAAACAAATGCTTCTTCTACAAGCCGGACCCTGTCATATACACTACTGGCCATTAAAATTGCTACACCACGAAGATGACGTGCTACAGACGCGAAATTTAAGCGACAGGAAGAAGGTGCTGTGATATGCAAATGAGTAACTTTTCAGAGCATTCACACAAGGTTGGCGCCGGTGGCGACACCTACAACGTGCTGATATGAGGAACGTTTAAAACCGATTTCGCATACAGAAACAGCATATGACCGGCGTTGCCTGGTGAAACGTTGTTGTGATGCCTCGTGTAAGGAGGAGAAATGCGTACCATCACGTTTCCGACTTTGATAAAGGTCGGATTGTAGCACATCGCGATTGCGGTTTATAGTATCGCGACATTGCTGCTTGCGTTGGTCGAGATCCAATCACTGTCACCAGAATATGGAATCGGTTGGTTCAGGAGGGTAACACGGAACGCCGTGCTGGATCCTAACGGCCTCGTATCACTAGCAGTCGAGATGACAGGCATCTTATCCGCATGGCTGTAACGAATCGTGAACCACGTCTCGAACCCGAGTCAACAGATGGGGACATTTGCAAGACAACAACCATCTGCACGTACAGTTCGACGACGTTTGCAGCAGCATGGAATATAAGCTCGGAGACCATGGCTGCGGTTACCCTTGAGGCTGCATCACAGGCAGGAGCGCCTGTGATTGTGTACTCAACGACGAACCTGATTGCACGAATGACAAAACGTCATTTTTTCGGATGAATCCAGGTTCTGTTTACAGCATAATGATGGTCGCATCCGTGTTTGGCGACATCGCTGTGAATGCACATTGGAAGCGAGTATTCGTCATAGCCATACTGGCATATCACCCAGCGTGATGGTATGGGGTGCCATTGGTTTCACTTCTCGGTCACCTCTTGTTCGCATTGACGGCACTTTGAACAGTGGACGTTACATTTCAGATGTGTTACGACCCGTGGCTCTACCCTTCATTCGATCCCTGCGAAACCCTAATTTCAGCAGTATAATACACGACCGCATGTTGCAGGTCCTGTACGTGCCTTTCTGGATAGAGAAAATGTTCGACTGCTGCCCTGGCCAGCACATTCTCCAGATCTATCACCAACTGAAAGGTGGTCAATGGTGGCCGAGCAACTGGCACGTCAGAATGCGCCAGTCACTACTCTTGATGAACTGTGGTATCTTATTGAAGCTGCATGGGCAGCTGTACCTGTATCCGCCATCCAAGCTCTGTTTGACTCAATGTCCAGGCGTATCAAGGCCGTTATTTCCGGCAGAGATGGTTGTTCTGGGTATTGTTTTCTCAGGACATACGCACCCAAATTGCTTGAAAATATAAAGTTGATCGTCGGTAAAGCAGATGCCAGACTGAGATTCATTGGAAGAATCCTAAGGAAATGCGATCCGAAAACAAAGCAAGTAGGTTACAGTACACTTGTTCGCCCACTGCTTGAATACTGCTCACCAGTGTTTGATCCGTACCAGATAGGGTTGATAGAACAGATAGAGAAGATCCAACGGAGAGCAGGGCGCGTCGTTACAGGATCATTTAGTAATCGCGAAAGCTTTACGGAAATGATAGATAAACTCCAGTGAAAGACTCTGCAGGAGAGACGCTCAGTAGCTCGGTAAGGGCTTTTCTTGATGTTTCGAGAACATACCTTCACTGAGGAGTCAAGTAGTATATTGCTCCCTGCTACGTGTATCTTGCGAAGAGACCATGAAGATAAAATCAGAGAGATTAGAGCCCACACAGGGGCATACCGACAATCTTTCTTTCCACGAACAATACCTGACTGGGATAGAAGGTAGAAGCGATAGAGGTACTCAAGGTTCCCTCCGCCACACACCGCCAGGTAGCTTGCGGTGTATGGATGTAGATGTAGATGTAGAAAATGTAATCACATGTCGTCCGCAGCTCGTGGTCGTGCGGTAGCGTTCTCGCCTCCCGCGCCCGGGATCCCGGGTTCGATTCCCGGTGAGGTCAGGATTTTCTCTGCCTCGTGATGACTGGATGTTGTGTGATGTCCTTAGGTTAGTTAGGTTTAAGTAGTTCTATGTTCTAGGGGACTGATGACCATACATGTTAAGTCCCATAGTGCTCAGAGCCATTTGAACCATTTAATCACACGTCAGTTCTAGTATAACATATTCGTCCAATGAATACCCGTTTATCATCTGCATCTCTTCTTGGTGTAGCAATTTTAATGGCCAGTAGTATACGTTTGTTATATCTGATGTGCTCCAGACCTTGGTAATTGAGGAGAACCTACAGCTTACCCCGTGGAAAGTCTAAACGTTTGTGAGTGCAATGGTCTGGCTCATGTGGGCACCGTGTCTTTTCACCAGGAATTTAGAGCGGTTGCAGAGGTCCATCTATGTACCCATGTATGCTCCGAGTTAGACATCTTAGGTAGCGTTGTTCAACTTCCCTGTACATTCGTCATAGAAGAGAGCCGCTTGTGCTTTCCGCCAATTGTGTACGCTGTGTTCAGCTCGTTGTCGGTGCTAAAACTTGTCTTCACAGCCAGCTGCGCATGTGAGCAGTGATAACAAAGTCCGACCTGTCTGATGGGTGTTGGAACACTTACCAACGGAAAATCTGCAAGGGCTTCTTCATTGCCATTGCAGTATGCGGCCGAGGGCTGTCATGAAGAAGGAAAGGCATTACATATACGTTATGCGGGGTGAAGGAAATCAAGCGAAATCTCTCAGCAGTCGTTCATACTTGGTGGGAGACATTACTTTCTAGGCATCCCTAAGAGCTCACTGTGCCCTCAGAACTGAAAGAGAGCTACATGAGACTATCTACAGTCTTACTAAAGATACTGCACAACACATCGGTGCCAAACTTCATAGGATTTTTACGCTGGTTTCCATTTCTTGACAGGCCACACCTTAATAAACGAAGAGCCCTCGTATTTTAAATAGTTAAGAGTACCAAAAATTTCACTCATCAAAATGTGTTGATAGAAATAGACAGCAGTCTGTTACACAAGAATCACAAAACTTTCAAAAACCTTATCTTGTTCCTAGTTAACCAACCAGCTTAGTGAAAGCTGAATGAAGATTTAAAGTGTAAGCTCATGAAATGAAAGAAATTACCTCAGATACCTTCCATTTTTAATTCATATTTTATTGGAGCATTTTTCCAGAAATATTGCGTATTGTTTAACAATCACACCTACCTGAATTAGTCTCATGTGCCACCTCACAAAGAATTTCTAAGAAAGCGATTCACGATAATCATTCGGACGAAATTTCGTAGAAGTGCACAACACGCACTTTCATGGTTATGCACCGCTTTAACAATGGACTGCACTTCACAAAACGAAGAAAACACAATATGTACCCAATGACTACACTATCAGTGTGTCACAGTTGGAGTAGGTCAACTCTGACAAATATTTAGTTGTAAGAAATGGAACATATACGAAAAGGGAGAATCACTTACACTCGGTCGTAGCTAAATCAGTTGGTAGTAAGTTTTAAGGACCAAGTGGAAGTGATGAAACTAGGATCATACTACAACAACCTACGCATCGCTTCCGTAGAGATCGCCAAGACAAGAGTAACCACAGAGCACGCAGTGGCTTCCAAGAAATCTTTCTTCGCAAGTACCATACCTGAATAGAACGTGAAAAATTTGTATTAACTTGTACAATGGGAAGTACCATTAACAGAGTATAGGTGTAGGGAGAGGTACATGGGTTATTTTCAAACTAACCGTACATTTTATTAACCACCTCAAAATTACACCGTATGGAGCAGCCTCATGAGCACGTGTCTACTGAGTACAGTTACACAGTAAAATATAGTATCCTAAGAAGGAGGTTCCGAAAGTAAGTGTCGTCATTTTTTTAAAAGAGAAGATGGTACACCAGGTCCCACAATCAAACACCATATGAATCCACACCCATCGGTGGTTCAAAGACGGAAGGAGCGCCAACGAAGAAGATAAGACGCATGTACAGTAAGCCGAAGAAGAGAGATCATTCGAATATACATTATGAAGGCTGACGGACGTGTACCGACAACGTGGTCGGCAGTGGAGATGCGTGCTGCTATCTAATATGAATGAGCATGTGGGACTAGTGAGTCAGCCATCCATGAACTCGTACAGACAGTATTTAGTTCAAAAATGGTTCAAATGGCTCTGAGCACTATGGGACTAAACATCTATAGTCATCAGTCCCCTGCAACTTAGAACTACTTAAACGTACCCTAGCCTAAGGACAGCACACAACACCCAGTCATCACGAGGCAGAGAAAATCCCTAACGCCGCCGGGACAGTATTTGGTAAAGAGGTCATGTCTCATCTAAAGGTTGGTCGCTGGTCTTGCATCTTAGAGATGGAAGGCAGAGTGTGGAGGATGAAAGTCGAAGTGGACGTCCCTCCACATCCATAAATGAAGACAACATTTCCATAATACAGAACATGGATGTGTGTGATGTCCTTAGGTTTAAGTAGTTCTAAGTTCTAGGGGACTGATGACCTCAGATGTTAAGTCCCATAGTGCTCAGAGCCATTTGAACCATTTTTATAGCACAGAAAATAACAGACGGGCTCAAAGGGCATCGAGTTTTATCAGGGTGGTTTCTTCAAACTGTTTGCACACTTCGACAAAGAATTCAATGTTGTTGACAACTATATCGACGAATATTGTAAGGCATATACTTCATGATGTCATGGTGTATTTGTTTTTGGAAGTAAAGTTTCCGTGTGAAAAACAATGACGAAACTGACTTCCGAAACGTCACTCGTACTAAGAAAATAGTTTCTTCCTGAGACGAGAGTTCAAGACTACTGGATATGAAACTTGCACAAAGAAATTATTTAGTTTTTTAATGATTTTCGTACCTACATCACACTCCACAAAATACCACCCGATATACGGCGAAAGGTAATCCTGGAACAGCCATAATTTTCCCCCGTCTTGTTGTTTGCATATGAAGCCTGTCGATAAGGCTCCCTGAGGAGAAAAAATTCTAAATTTTTCTGAAATGTAGATCAAGGATTATTTTAAATTCAAGTGAAGGAAGAAAGGAAAAGGTGAGTATTGAACCTCTAGTCTGCGACGTAGTAATTGGAGGGCAACTCCACTTGAGTTACTGAAGGAAACCGACTGAATCGTTTTTCAAGGCAGCCATCACGGTTTTTTTCCTGAAACGATTTCAGTATACCCCGAAAGGTATAATTATAAATGTCTGGATGCGTATTTGAACCACCGCCCGCAGTGCCTTATCATATTTCTCCCTCACTCAATCGAAAATCTCCGTGATCCACAACGACTCTCTTACAGCGTATGTCAATGAGTCGTTGTTTCTTAGTTATTACTACTTGCTTTTAAGTGTATCATACTGATGAGCAGTTCACAAGGACTGGTCTACTGATTGACAAGCCACTTCTTTCGTGGACAATATATATTTCCTTAGGATTCTTCCTCTAAAACGCGTTTAGCGGGACTCCGTGACTCTGCTTTTCTCCAACTATTTTTTTGAGATCATTTCGTTATAGGTCACAGCGGATGAATACTCCTAGATATTTGATATTGCTGTTTTCAGTGATTCATTGATAATAGCCCTGGATGCATCACGGATCTTTCCGTGGTGCGGTGTTCTGCGAGTCTCAGCGATACAGGTAGCTCTGACAATAGGTTCAGTCACACTGGATAAGTAAATGCACAAAAGCTGTAGTAACATACCGCTTCTGTAGAGGAGCAGCAGCCATTCAAATAAATAGTTGCTGGAGCCAAAGAGTGAATGACTGATCTCGTTTACTGATTTTGATAATGTAGGGACATTGTTGTTGCCAACGAAAATAAATTATCTACTGGGTAATCTGGAAGCCTCGGGAGCCACTTCGCGAACGATCCTTTTTTTCATGTGGGAAAGCTGTAACTCCAAAGGACTGTAGCGAAATGCCAGATGATCTACGGAGTGTCAGCGATTGGTGCAGGTACTGGAAGTTGATGCTGAGCGTAAATGAACGAAACATATGGTAGACACATTTTCGAAGAGATCTGTATCTATTCCGTTACACTGCTGGACGTAAATTACTCAATAACAACCGTATAATATCTATGAGTAAAGAGGAGCGCCAATGTAAAATTTTAGGAAAAGCGGACGTCAAGCTGAGATTCAACGGAAGAAATTTAAGGAGTTGTAATTGCTGTGTACGACTTCATACACAACTGTATGGGGAGGTAGGCTGCAGAGTGATGCAGCAACTGTCGTTGCAGGTAACTGGACATCAGCAGAAATAATTAACGAACAAGTTAACACAACAAGCGTAAGATTTTCGTGTGTTTCCCCAACTGTACGAAGACTCATTGCAACCCATGCAGCAAGAAAAAGAATCCAGCTATCAACGTCCACAAGGAAAAGTCTCATTGCACGAACGATGGAGACGGAGTCGCGACCAGGGGCATATGTGTCGAATTACGTTGCAAAGTATCTCTGTGTGCGAGTGGGCTGAATCGCTCCCGCCAACCATCGTACATTGCGGCGCCAGAGTGTGTTCGAAGTACAAAGCTACTGCTACTGGATCTGCGGCTTGGGCGAGCCCCATTTCGTCTGCACAGCCCTGCGTGACTGCCTGCAGTGTCGAACAGAGACATGCAGTCCTCTTACCAATGCAACGACACCCTTGCGGGGGGCGGGGGGGGGGGGGGGGATGGTATCGAAACGGGATACCACAGTAACTCTTCCATGAAAGCTGTGCTGTACAATGCCGTTGTTCGATTGATTCTTGAGTATTGCTCCTTAGTCTGAAGAGCATATCTTACCGTCATTGGATTAATGGAAGAGATTTCCGGTATTATCTAGAAATTTTTTCCTGAAAATATCGATAGATTCGACACAACAACCTGATCATTCGTTTGTCACTTCCCCTAATTGTTTTACATCTTCTGAAGCAATGGCTTTGTCTTTGCACGACATTTTCCAGGTTCATGAACAGATAATGGGGTGAAGTGGTACGATGGTATGTCTCCAGCGGCATAGATTCAACACATCGTCTTGGTCGCTCATCTCCCTCTCCCCTAGTATCTTTTTTTTTTTTTTTTTTAGAAATTCTGTTGGAATATTTTTGCCTTTCCTTTATGCTTCCTGGGTCAACATATCAGTAAAGGTATCGGAGGAATCTTAAATTTTAATCATATGCGGATGTCGATATGAATGCCCTCGATGATAGTAGCGAGTGTCGGCAATGTAGCCACCGGGATGTGTCGCTCAAAACTTCTAAGAACAGTCCTCTTAATACCATGGCCTGAACGTAGCTGACAGCACATTGCAGGTCCAAAGGATGGTAGGTTACCAGTTGCTGTATGAACATTTATGATACGCGCAACGTCAGATCAGTGGAAAAGACGACACTTCGTTCTCGTTAGCTGTTTGGATTCAGCTTCTGCTGAATGCTCGTATGACTTATGTTTAGATTTTTTGTATATTGAGACGCAGATTATTTTTTGCTACAATTGCAGAGATATTAGCTCTGATCCCCGCCTGTATCTTCCAAAAGAAATTGCTGATTTTTCGTAATGGCCAAGGTACCACTTTTAAGAGGATGGAAAATAGGTCCAATCAGTTGTGACAAACATGTTCACAAATGGTTCAAACGGTATTGAGCACTATGGGAGTTAACTTCTGAGGTCATCAGTCCCCTAGAACATAGAACTACTTAAACCTAAATAACCTAAGGACATCACACACAACCATGCTGGAGGCAGTATTCGAACCTGCGACCGTCGTGGTCGCGCGGTTCCAGACGGTAGCGCCTACAACCGCTCGGCCAACCCGGGCGGCAACACGTTTACAAATTTTGAAAATACAAAAGGGGGTTTACAGCGGAAAACTTATCGTCTGCGACTTATGGACTTCTCATTTCGTTTCTAATTTTAGTGATAGACTAATAACGAGAAACGTGAAATGCTGTTTAAGGAATCGAGAACTCCAACTCCGTCACAGAAATAACTGTGTTAATTCATTATGCACATGAATAAGAACGTTAATAATTGTCATCACAAACGAGAATCTATCTAAACATCTAAACACTGAAAAACATTAAACAAAATAGCACATATAACAGTAACAGGGAATCAGACTTCGATAAATAATAAAGTAGTTAAAACCACCACGTGTCTAATGCCAGTTGAAGTGTACTCTAACAAAATGCATACTACACAGAAAGAATTATTAAATATTAAAATGTTTGTGACCATAATAAAATGTTATGGTTGGTAATAACAGAAAAACAAAACATGCCTGTAGTTCTTCAATAAGCACACCGTAAAACATACTACTGAGGAATTGTATTTTCTTGGTCTGTGATAGAAAATCAATGTCCTTAGTAGGAATGCTACGAGGTCTCAAGCACACGTGGGCTTCTGATGACCTCCAGAACGATCACGTGAATGTCATGTGATCTTGAATGTTATTCATGATGTCATTGATGACCTTGAACTCATGACATAATCACACTTATTAGTGATGTTATCAACCAATAAAATTAATGAACATTAAAATAAGTGTTAAAATGAATAAGGTAAACTTCAAAACATTCTGCTCTCTCTCCCCCCTCCCCTCCCCAGACCAAATATGTCCCTCAATCACACAGATAAATTAAAAATTAAGGAGCCAATCAATCAGAAACCCTCTGCCTTTACCTTTCCCTTTTCCCCTATTTCCAGCCATCATAGCACAGTATTCAAACAAAACAACCAACGAAAAAAATCGAAACTGGAGGTTAAAACTCAAACAGCCTACTCTTTCTAAACAATCAGAGTATACTAATAAAGAGATGTGTAAAAATGGTGCCAGACATCTGTATTTACAAAATACATTTGATGTACACATCAATCCAAATCCGTTCCATATGTCTCATAGTTCCAACCAATCGAAAAAAATCCAGCTATCTCAATTGGGCGCTTTTGCTCTTCTGCATTTCTGAAATGGCTAAGTAAACCGTTCGCATGTCTGTGTCGTTAAAGTATAACGTGCATGGCAAAATGATGCTATTTAAAACCAGCGCCGAGGGATTTGTGGTGCACCCCGGCCCATAGATGACAGGGGTGAGTGAATGAAGCGGAGTTGTGTACAGAGGAATAGACGTGCAACTGTTTAGCAACAGCCAGCCCAGATGATCCAAGGGACAACCTACAGTCTCTCCTCAACGACCACTCAGCGAACGATGCTGCATATGAATTTCCGCAGCAGACACCTGGTTCATGCACCCAAGCTGACTGCTGACAGCGATGAAGGCTGGAATTTGCACGTTAACACTGCAAGTGGACGTACTCCCCCGGCCACCAAACTCCCTTGATTTAAACCCACTCGAGAATCTGTGGAACCACCTCCTACAGCTGTACCCGCCATGGATCCACAACCAAGGAACCTAGCGCAATTGGGTTTGGCAATGGAGTTGGCATGGCTCCATATCCCTGTGAGTACCTTCCAGAACCAGACTGACTCTTTTCCTGCACGTTTCGCAACAGTCCATGCTGCAAAAGGTGGTTATTCAGGCTTTTGACAAATGGTCGCGTTAATGGGACTGCATTACATAGCCTTCAGTTTAAAGTCAAAGATGCGTGTTATTTATGTTCACACCAAAACGACTCCCAGCTGAAAGATATGTACTACATACATAAAATGGCACAAACACGTGTACACACACAAACACATACATCTATGTATACATATATAAAATCTTCAATACTGTGATCTCTCATGCAAAGTAAGTCTCCTGTTTCTACATTTGTGTTATCATTGTAATACGCAGTATGACCTATGAAATGAAAGGGGAGAAGCAACAAATAAAAACGTTGCTATAAAAAAAGCCTTCACAAGAAACTTTCACACAGCTGAAATAGACGAACGTAATACACATTCTACATCATTTTCCATACATTTTGGAAGTTCATTTATTGCAAACTGTAGTAGTAGGTGACATCCATCTGACGTTAAAATACTATTTAAGATCTAGCAAAAATTAATATCCAAAGCCGAACATAAATTACTTACAAGATAATTCCGTACCTGTACATTCCTCTGGCACAAAATTAAAATGACGCCAAAGTCAAAGATATACACTATTTACATGTAACTGTGTACTTACACATACTTCTGGTGTAATACTGAATGTTGACAAGACATTTTTAAGGAAGAACTTATCCCTCCTACTAATATTCTCAATATCAATTTAGAGATGTTAATGTGTTGAGTCTTTTGGCAATAGGAGAAGATGGACCACGTGGTTTCTCTGCCCCGCAATTTTGCATTAAGATAATGTTTTTACATTGTTTTAATGATCGCACGTAGGAACTGAAAAAGGTAGTGAGCGTATCTCCCGAGCGGTGGTGATGTAATCACTCGCCATTATCTCTCGCAAAATGTCACTTGGAGCGTCCTTGCCTAACACCCTTAGAGCTGCACTGAATCGATATTTTCAGTTATTTTGGGGTTGATAATACGATCATTTTCTCATAAATCCATTGCATGACGCCAAAAAGAATAGCACGGTAACCGATTCCGAATGACCTTTTTAAGACACAACGACTCCTCTGATTCTAGAGGGTTGCAGTCGATAATCTAAGTGTGATAACCCGGCAAACCTGTAGGAACAAGTCACAGTTCCTTTTGTCTTGTTCGAAAAATAGTCTGAACTTGCTTAGGTTTGTTTCCTCATGCTTGGCGTTTCAGGGAAAGTGGCACTTCCACGAACGTTGTTCCGCAATCGATCATCCAGCACAGAAGAAGTCTCTGATGACTCGGTAAGGAGGCAAGGAGTATATAAGCAGCCTTTCCAACTCTGTGACGTCATTTATGTATCGTCAACCCGACTGTTAACATCGTGATCTGCTGAAAGCTGAGAGGAGAGAGAGAGAGAGAGAGAGAGAGAGAGAGAGAGAGAGAGACGGGTGGGTTTGTCGAAAATTCGATAGAAAAACGTGTCAGCTTTTTCTTATGTAGTATACCATTCAAACATTTTTATCATATCCATCAACATTTGTTTTTTCTCATTTAATATTATAGAATCTGCGTTCCTCCTGATTGAGGAGAGAAGAATCTAAGGACTGATCAAGCTGCTAGGGAAAAAATCTCCAGGAACAAGAAGAAGCGGATAATTTGCAGAAGATCGCCTCGGTAGGATGAACCCTCATCAGCTAAGCTAATATTATTATTGTAATCGGTGAACAATGAGGAAAACACATCAAGTTAGATGATATTGAATGGGCTGCTGTCGAGTCCCCGTCAAAAATACGAATATGTACTGGTGTTAGAGGTAACGGGCATGAGTTTAAGAAGCTTAAACATTTTCACATTTTCGAGACCCAAGTTTATCAAATTAACGAACCTATTAAGATAAATTGGTCACTGTCCCGCAACGTTCTCTTGCCAAGGCACACAGATGTATCACAGTACAAAGGCTGCGCCGTATGCTGGTATTAGTGAGGCGTACTCAATAAATTTCACAGAATAACTTGTGAAAAATTGGGAGCTTTCCAAGTTCTCTATTATGGCTGGGCGCACTGAAGAAAACAGCTCAGGTGTGACTTAGCGTTAAAAAAATAAGGGTTTTGATGCAGGAGTGTACGCTAAACTGCCGTAGGTAACAGCAAAGAAAGCTGTAGTAATATACGCAAAGTCAAAGGATATTGCACGTTTCAGGTAGCATATTCAAGCAGTTATACATCCTGTAAATGAAAACTATCTGTTCAATAAGTCACGGTTGCAAAATACTAACACAAATTCTTTACAGACGAATGGGAAAACTGGTATAAGCCGATCTCGGGGAAGATCACTTTTGGATTCCGTAGAAATGTTGGAAAACGTGAAGCAATACTGACCCTACGACTTACCTTAGAAAATAGATTAAGAAAATGCAAACCTACGTTTCTAGCATTTGTAGATTTAGAGAAAGCTTTTGACAATGTTGACTGGAATACTCTCTTTCAAATCCTGAAGGTGGCAGGGTAAAATACAGGGAGCGAAAGGCTATTTACAACTTGTACAGAAACCAGAAGGCAGTTGTAAGAGTCGAGGGACATGAAAGGGAAGCAGTGGTAGGGAAGGGAGTGAGACAGGGTTGTAACCTATCCCCGATGTTATTTATTCTGTATATTTAGCAAGCAGTAAAGGAAACAAAAGAAAATTTCGGACTAGGAATTAAAATCCACGGAGAAGCAATAGAAACTTTCAGGTTCACCGATGACATTGTAATGCTGTCAGAGACAGCAAAGAACTTGGAAAAGCAGTTGAACGGAATGGGCAGTGTCTTGAAACGAGGATATAAGATGAACACCAGCAAAAGCAAAACGAGGATAATGGAATGTAGTCGAATTAAATCGGGTGAAGCTGCGGGAATTAGATTAGGAAATGAGACGCTTAAAGTAGTAAATGAGTTTTGCTATTTGGGGAGCAAAATAACTGATGATGGTCGAAGTAGAGAGGATATAAAATGTAGACTGGCAATGGCAAGGAAAGCGTTTCTGAAGAAGAGAAATTTGTTAATATCGAGTATAGATTTAAGTGTCAGGAAGTCGTTGCTGAAAGTATTTGTATGGAGTGTGGCCATGTATGGAAGTGAAACGTGGACTATAAATAGTTTAGACGAGAAGAGAATGGAAGCTTTCGAAATGTGGTGCTACAGAAGAATGCTGAAGATTATATGAGTAGATCACATAACTAATAAGGAGGTACTGAATAGAATTGGAGAGAAGAGAAATTTGTCGCACAACTTGAATAGAAGAAGGGATCTGTTGGTAGGGCATATTCTGAGTCATCAAGGGATCACCAATTTAGTACTGAAGGGCAGCGAGGAGGGTAAAAATCGTAGAGGGAGACCAGAATATGAATACACTAAACAGATTCAGAAGGATGTAGGTTGCAGTAGGTACTGGGAGATGAAAAAGCTTGTACAGGATAGAGTAGCATAGAGAGCTGCATCAAACCAGTCTCAGGACTGAAGACCACATCGACAACAAATGAAAATGCACAAGAAGAATCTAAAGTCTGAGATATGAAAATCAATTACACTTTGCCAACATATTATACTCTGCAGAGCTCTATCATGTTCATATTTTCGAGAAAGTGAACGAAGGCGTGTCTGTAAAGATGTATGGCATTCAGTACTCAGATATGAATAGATGACTATGGAAGATAAGGGAACGACAAAGAATTCCGTCTTGTATCGTTGCATATTACAAAATGCCATTACACAGACATGTAAATCTATTACTATTGAGACTGGTAATAATACAGATATATGTCATTTGTAATATATATAAAAGACTTGACGAGGCAAGCAAGAAGAAGGTTTTCTGCCGGCCGCTATTCGATTGCAGTATGTGAACACATCCTCTGTTATCTTTATACCAGTGTCACACCTAGTGAAAATATTCAGCCCGTGAAATTTACGAAGTTCAGGAACAAACTAAAACTGCCTTTCGTGATTTATGCTGATATGGAATATAGATTGGAACCTGTTTGTGGCTTCAGTCGAAGTCACTGTCTCAGGTTCATACTCCGAGCAGGTACGTTTGCATGAAGTATTCAGTGTCGCATTCTACACACTCTGCAATTACAAGCAGGAACGTTCCCATTTGAAATTGCACAGTGGCTGCAGATGCATGAAATGGTCTACACAACAGCTCTCTGTAATCGCTGATACTGTGAATACCTTTCTCCCAAAAATAAAACGACGATATTAATACCAGAAAAAGAATCGGTGTTCTACTCAACAAAAGTCTACCATATTCACGAGAAATACTTTGAGAAATCAGATGTACAACAATGAGATCATTGTCCTATCACTGATGCCTCCTGAACTGCAGCACATCCCAGCTGCAGTGTGAAATATAGGCATCACTGTAGTGCCCACTATATTCCACGATTATGTGCAATTATAACATGCATTTCCTGATCACGAACCTATGTGAACAGACAACAGTATACGATAACGAAGAGAAAATGAAGCTAAATGCAGGTCGTGTTTCTATTCTGCCGTCGAATAAGAAATCGTATAAATCTTTTACTGAAATTATTCCAGGAATATACCAGGAGGAGAGAGGCAACATAAATTTCAGATTTATTCATTTGCTAAACTTTCTGACATATTCACTTTAAAAGAGTCGTCACATTCACCTGTTAGATCAAGGGTTCAGACTTCTTTATCAGAAGTGAATTTTTTCCGTACGAGTATGTAACAAACAAATTGTTTGTACCAGAAGATCATATGCTCTCAATACATTACTTTAAAAATATGCTAACCCACGAAATGATAACAGCTGTTGAGTGATAAAAATCCTGCACTGTATGGAATGCGTTCATGTGATTAG
Source organism: Schistocerca americana (assembly GCF_021461395.2). Classification (NCBI taxonomy): domain Eukaryota; kingdom Metazoa; phylum Arthropoda; class Insecta; order Orthoptera; family Acrididae; genus Schistocerca; species Schistocerca americana. Next base: position 148,777,603 of record NC_060124.1, read on the forward strand.
CACTTGGAGAATACTCCTGCCTTGGCACTGAATACACTGCTGAAAAAAGTAAAAGCAGAAATTCAGCTTCTTGCTACATGAGACAACTCCAGTGTGCCGAACAAGGCATCAAAGGTGGTGTTACGGCGGTCGCTTATTTCCAAGTCCGTATCGATCTTAGTTCTGAGTTTTCACTCAGACGGCGCTTTGGCGTCAGGCGGTGGTTTCCGTGTGTGATCGCTGGCCGCAGCTTAGCTCGAGAGGCGTCAGGAGGAAAGAGGTGGCTGCCTTGGCGTGGAGACAGTTTGGCTCGGCTGGGGTTGTTTGCGTCTGGACGCCGAGTGGGGCCCGATGGGAAGACCGGACCGTGATTTTACGGTTAATAGTGTGGACAGCGGCGTGGCGTGCCGTTTAACTTGATTCGCAAGGGGAGAAAAATCTCACCTGTTATAGGTTGTCGAGACTGAGTTTGAAATACCTTCTATGTGCGGCGGGATGTCATTTCGTCCTCCTGTCTCTCCGTCGCTGGGATTGATATCCTCGTTTACCGTCCCATGGATGTATATCGATGGGGAACGCTGCTCTCCGTACTCTACTAGACGCTGGTGATGGAAGTTCGTCGTTCAGCGGCACGTTAGTCTGGGTGCTTTATGTTTGATCTTCAAGTGCATAGTCTTCGAGTGGCACTCCTTAGAGTTTGCCTTGCGCAGTTAGACTGGTGTTTATTTTGTCTTGTGGTGCTTCTGCTTTCCGTTAACAAAGGTTAGACTTGATTCGGCACTCCGTACGACGCTTGGCACCTCAGCAGACGGATCGGAGACACCTTCGCGGCTATACGGAAGCCTTTGGACTGAGAGGTCTTGTGTTTTGCATATTGTTCGTAAATTGTTGCTTTGGTATTAAGTTGGCTGAGGTTTCTTATGGATATCCCGAAATTTGGTCTGTTGTCCGGCCCGGGCTAGGTCTCGTTATTTTAAAAGTCGGTCCTTGTTATGGCTTAGTACGATTTTGGTTTACTGCCTGGTGTTTCTGGTAGTACGCCGGGTCGCTGTGGTTATCTTGCATTTTGTATGGGGCTGTGTGCTCGGGGCTGTGTGCTCGGAGCCGTGGAGTACCATTTGTACGAACTGCTTCACTGGGGAGTACTGATCGGGCCATTCTTGGTCCTCTGCTGTATAAAAAGATTTTATTATTATTTTAAAGTAACGTTATCACTTAAATGATTTAATTCTTGTTGCGTTAATGGCAACTTGGGCACTGAGATATTTAGTAGTGTAATTACGGAAAATTTAATAGTGCCACATGCCCCTTTACCTATTTCGTAATCTGTTAATTACCGAAAGACCTTAAGCTCATAGTCATATGATGTGATTTTCTTAAATTATTGTATTTTTATGTCATGTTATTGTTTTTTTAATTTGCTGATCGCTGGTGTACTGTTCCAAGTATTAAAATGTTTCAGGTAGCTATTACTTGGGTAGAACGCGCGGAACCGCAACGGAGAGAGTAGTTGCGTGCCTTACGTGTCCGTTGTTGGCACGGCCTGGTGTCCGTTGTTTGTTTTGGTGCACCTGAGTTAAGTGTTGTGTTGCATCCTCCCTTGCGGCCCCGTCGTGTTCTTCTCATAAAAATTTCCTTCCAGGCAATTTAGTTAATTTTATGCTAGTATTATTTTAATTTATTACATTGCTAAAATTGTGCGGCCTTCATTATGCACACTGTTTGTCATAGTGGAGTTGATGTGCCATTGTAATTTCTTAAACTCCGTTGTGTATGCCCTTCGTGATACATATTTTTTGTCATAATAGAGTTGGGTATGACAATTGTAATGTCTCATATATCATGATGTGCGTGTGTAATGGTGCAATAAATGGATAATTGTCATTTCTGTTTTTGGGGCCCTTCATGCCTCCTTTCTTGTCCCTATTGGTGCGCTATCCTTGTACTTGTGTTGGTAAATCACAACAGGTGGTATCGTTCTTTGTTTTTGTGAACATGCAGTTAGCAATAAGAGGTTCATAACTGATTATGATGAAAATTATGCATCTTGCATCATATATGATGTTGTGAATAGCTTACTGCGTCATGTTGCAAAATTTCCCCATTTCTAATTTTGAGTGGCTTGTTCCAGAGAACGTCAAACATTGTGTGGTGCAGGATGTATCGTATGATTCGAAGATAGAGTACCCTGACAAAGTATTCAAAATTTGCATTCAGATTGGCCCCTATGTCAAGAAAAAAGTCGGAACCATGAGACAACAGGAAATCCAAGAAACCGAAAAAACTATTTTTGACCTTGTAATTAATTACAGAAATGTAAAAGAATGACTTCAGAATTAACGATTGTTAAAAGAGATTCACCAAATATTAAACAAGCTCCTTGTGTGAAGCCATACTTAGAGATTAACGTACAAAATCGCATGAGAACATGCAGCGAGTTTGGGAAGAAGTTATTCAGACTCCTGAATAATACTGCATCTGGCAAAGCCAAATAAAATGTGAGAAAGATGTCGGAAATTAGAATAGCAAACATCTTCGGACAGCAGATTCTCGGCAGCTGCATTAATTGCAAAGAAAATTTTTCAGAAATCTTTATTTTTGTCGAAAATCTAGTCGCTATTGTACTGAGTAGGCTAAATGTGGACTTTGGTAAACAAATTGAAGTTGGAAGGGGATTTTAGATATTTCTAAAACGGTCCTTTACGATGTGGATTATAGATCTGCTTTGAATAAATTCCTGCCAAACTGTGTAAAATCGTGCTACACAGACGCTGACAGCCTCATATACCACACCGAATCTCCTAATTTCTACGAAGATATTACGAGTAATGACCATATGAGGTTCAATACTTCAGGAGCCCCAGTGTATAGCAAATACCATATTCCACTGGAGAATGAAAAAAATTATTGGATTAAAGAAAGGAGTACTGAATAGTGTGCTCATTACAGAATCTGCGAGACTGCATGTAAAAATCCACGCTCTTGAGCTGTCCCCCTTTTCATCAAGAAAATAGAACATTAAAATGTAAGACTTCCTTGGACATAAACTGTGTGTGCATATTAATTTTGGACTGAACTTCAACCAATCGAAGTACAGCCCAATAGGAATCCTAAACCCGAGACGAAGAAAAAATTACTTTCAAGCCCGGGAGTGCTCGGAACGTAGCCCAGAGGCAGCAAAATTTCAAACTCACAACACTTTGTTACAAAATTTTACAATACCTAAATAGCTGCAATCAAGAATATTAATTTTAAAGCTGTTACAGAATTGGTCAAAACAAGCCCCTACCCCCCCCCCCCCCTCCCACCCCTTCCCCCAGCTTCCGTATTATGCTGATAGAGGCTGTCTGCTGTATCATGAACGGACTGGTTACAGGTAGGTGCAGATAACTTCTGAAACAAGAAAGGAGCATACGTATAACAACAAATGCAATTTTTTAAAAGACCACAACTTACCCTGAGCTCGGGAATTTAATACAGAATCACAACAATTATAATTAAGCCATATTTTGAAAAATAAGAAGCTCTAAAAACCCGACTTTTCAAAAATATGCGGAATCAGCTAATGGCTCCGCAATAATTGGTCAGCATTTAACTTATTTGTTAGAAACGAAAATCTAGCAGCAGCCAACCGGTAAGAAACAATTTGCAACGGTTACAGTCATAAGCAGATGGACCGTTGAATGCAAATTAGACTGATTGAATAAGATTCTCTTTCTATGACCTCAGCACCCTGTGAGATAGGTCAGTAGAACCTAAGTCACCAAAACAACTTTAGAACAAATTTAACGTAGCGGAAAAAATAAAACTCCTTTCAAGTGCAGTCAGGACGTTGGCTGATAAAGATATCATACAAAATTCACTTAACTCTAATAGAAGCTAGAGATGTTAGGTACGAAATGAAACTCACTAAAACAAGGCACGAGCACGGAACAAAACTTTGTAGACCAGCAGGTCCTCACCCATATCATGGCAAAGCGTGTAAGTAGGCTGTTTAGATTTTTGTGTTGGTAACGCCACATAGCGCTCAGTATGAAAATCACTGACTGTGCTGTGTGAAGTCTGTGGCTGGTTTGCATTGTTCGAATTTGCTATTGTAGTGTTGGGCAGTTGGCTGTTAACAGCGCGTAGCGTTGCGCAGTTTGAGGTGAGCCGCCAGCAGTGGTGAATGTGGGGAGAGAGATCGAGTTTAGAGAGCGTGATCTGGACATGTGTCCATCAAAGACAGTAAACTTGTAAGACTGGATGTCGTGAACTGATATATATATATATATATATGACTTTTGAACACTATTAAGGTAAATAGATTGTTTCTCCTCTATCAAAATCTTTCATTTGCTAACTATGCCTATCAGTAGTTAGTGCCTTCAGTAGTTTGAATCTTTTATTTAGCTGGCAGTAGTGGCGCTCGCTGTATTGCAGTACTTCGAGTAACGAAGCTTTTTGTGAGGTAAGTGATTTGTGAAAGGTATAGGTTAATGTTAGTCAGGGCAATTCTTTTGTACGGATTATTGAAAGTCAGATTGCGTTGCGCTAAAAGTATTGTGTCAGTTTAGTGCTGATCAGAATAGGTAAAGAGCGAAATGTCTGAGTACGTTCAGATCTGCTCAGCTGTTTGAAAATCAAATAATGTAAGAGGTTTATCAGCAGTTATTCATAAATTTTTCTAAGGGGACGTTTCGAGCGGAGTTCCCCTTTATTCACGCTCATACAATAATTGTCCGCCAATGTAAAACGCCTTGTCATGTGACACAAACTGCCACTGTATACCACTTTTTGCGAGCCACATAATGTCGTCCCACAACGTCGCCCCCCTCCCCCAATGCGATTAGAATAGCCGACGCAGCTTGCTACATTGTGGAGCTCCCTGAATACCAAGCACCGCATCTCCTTGCAAGCCCATTCGCGACAGGTTAATAACAATTCACAACATTGTACGATATCCATAGCTGTGTATCAAAATTATTAAAGTACACTTCAACACCACACCTCCTAGTGCCTGCACTAATCTCAAATTCGAGATAAGCACAGGTAGACTCTACGTGTGTAAGCCGTCACATTCACATGCCCTAGTCCCAACTGGCACTCTCTGTTCTGCGTTTTCGCCCTTAATGCTTCAGCGCTCCAGACGCATCACCTCGCGGCGAGCGGTACATTTAGACGGAAAGCAACATTCTCTGGAATCGACAACGGACTGTCGCATAACGCGCAGAGCAAAAAGCATAACATAATCATCCCCAGATAGCTTAATTGATTATTACAAGCACTGCATCATGGATTCGTAAGTAAGAATCACTGAACAGTTTGTCATTCAGTCGAAGCAGCCTGTTATTTCGGCTATCCAACAGCATAAACTCTCTTTAACTGCGTAGAATGACAAATGTTAAAAAACTCTTGGTAAGGTAAATACACTGGCCTGAGAATATTACCTGATCAAAACTGATAACTGTATGTAATAAAAGTACTTCTTTGGTTTCTATTGTAAAAAATAAAAAAGGCTAATACTAGTACCTAAAGTTATATTTTATCTAATGTAAAAGCCTAATTGGTTTTTACTGTAATAAATAAAAATTTAAACCATGTAAATATTTGAAAAATGAATCTGAATATTACACATACTTCAAAAAAATTGAATGCGGAAAAAACCATTGTGTGTGAGGAAACATTAATGACACATAAAATACAGAAATACGTGCGTGTATACGCCATTTTACATATATAATGCATACCTTTGACGTTGGAGGCATTTTAATATTGTGCCAGAGGCATATCAGTGTACGTAAATAAACTTTGACCCTATGGCCGCAGGTTCGAATCCTGCCTCGGGCATGAATGTGCGTGATGTTCTTATGTTAGTTAGGTTTAAGTAGTTCTAAGTTCTAGGAGACTGATGACCTCAGATGTTAAATCCCATAGCGCTCAGAGCCATTTGAACCATTTGAACCAAACTTTGACCTCACTTTAATATTATGTCAGAGGTATGTGGCCTTTAGAGAAACAATGCATTTATTTGGCTATAAACTGAGAGTTACGCAAGTTTTTGGCTGCATATCTGGTACCATTTTGACACATAATGCTCTGAATAATTGGAAAGAGGAAGAGTTTTCAATGTAGTAGTAACATAAATACGCTAACTCCATCACCTTAGACCTTTTCATTGGTTCTTTCATTTTATTACTGTTATACGTTTGGCTACACATAGGGAAGGATGAGGAAGGGAGGGGGGGCATTGAGGCTTTTTAATAAACACCCCATCATCCCCCCCCCCCCAAAGTCCAACTACCTCACTTCCACCATGCCACCTATCTCCAACCAGTAGCAGCGAAAATTAAAAATGAAAGACTCGATGAAAAATAATAATAATAATAATTCAAGGCAATGGACTAATACAATTGTGTTAACGGATAATTATTATCTAGTAACACAATTGGATTAATCCATCACGTTGAATTATAACTTTTTTTGCTATGCCTTTTATTTTTAATAATTCGCTGCGACTGGAAGGGGGGTGAGGTGGTTGGAGGGGGGGGGGGGGAGAGTGTGATGGGGAATAAAGCACTTTAGATACGTGCGTCTTATTAAGTTTATTTTATTTATGTTATTGATTGATTGCTAGATTTATTGACTTCATTAACTGATAACGGTGATTATACCATGAGTTCAAAGACAACAGTAACATGAAGTATGACCTTCTTGATGATGTTACAGTCATGTGATCACATTGAAAGTCACTACAAGGTCAAAGTGTGTTGGAGTCCTCTCAGTGTCGCTACTATCCGTTCATGTTACTGAAGTTATCGCCTCCTAAGGGAAGGCTGCTGACACAGCGTTTCAGTAGTGAGGTACGCATAATGGAGAGGCAGTGGTATTGTTAGAGTCCTAATGTCAGCTGCTATGAAGCGTCTACAGTGTATGTACCGAGATCAATGTGTGCTGTAACTCACTGAGCTGTGAATAAAAAGTGTAACATATGTTTGGGAATGACCTAGAACTGAGATTAATTATGAACTCACAGGAAGCTACGTCGAATACTACACTCCTGGAAATGGAAAAAAGAACACATTGACACCGGTGTGTCAGACCCACCATACTTGCTCCGGACACTGCGAGAGGGCTGTACAAGCAATGATCACACGCACGGCACAGCGGACACACCAGAAACCGCGGTGTTGGCCGTCGAATGGCGCTAGCTGCGCAGCATTTGTGCACCGCTGCCGTCAGTGTCAGCCAGTTTGCCGTGGCATACGGAGCTCCATCGCAGTCTTTAACACTGGTAGCATGCCGCGACAGCGTGGACGTGAACCGTATGTGCAGTTGACGGACTTTGAGCGAGGGCGTATAGTGGGCATGCGGGAGACCGGGTGGACGTGCCGCCGAATTGCTCAACACGTGGGGCGTGAGGTCTCCACAGTACATCGATGTTGTCGCCAGTGGTCGGCGGAAGGTGCACGTGCCCGTCGACCTGGGACCGGACCGCAGCGACGCACGGATGCACGCCAAGACCGTAGGATCCTACGCAGTGCCGTAGGGGACCGCACCGCCACTTCCCAGCAAATTAGGGACGCTGTTGCTCCTGGGGTATCGGCGAGGACCATTCGCAACCGTCTCCATGAAGCTGGGCTACGCTCCCGCACACCGTTAGGCCGTCTTCCGCTCACGCCCCAACATCGTGCAGCCCGCCTCCAGAGGTGTCGCGACAGGCGTGAATGGAGGGACGAATGGAGACGTGTCGTCTTCAGCGATGAGAGTCGCTTCTGCCTTGGTGCCAATGATGGTCGTATGCGTGTTTGGCGCCGTGCAGGTGAGCGCCACAATCAGGACTGCACACGACCGAGGCACACAGGGCCAACACCCGGCATCATGGTGCGGGGAGCGATCTCCTACACTGGCCGTACACCACTGGCGATCGTCGAGGGGACACTGAGTAGTGCACGGTACATCCAAACCGTCATCGAACCCATCGTTCTACCATTCCTAGACTGGCAAGGGAACTTGCTGTTCCAACAGGACAATGCACGTCCGCATGTATCCCGTGCCACCCAACGTGCTCTAGAAGGTGTAAGTCAACTACCCTGGCCAGCAAGATCTCCGGATCTGTCCCCCATTGAGCATGTTTGGGACTGGATGAAGCGTCGTCTCACGCGGTCTGCACGTCCAGCACGAACGCTGGTCCAACTGAGGCGCCAGGTGGAAATGGCATGGCAAGCCGTTCCACAGGACTACATCCAGCATCTCTACGATCGTCTCCATGGGAGAATAGCAGCCTGCATTGCTGCGAAAGGTGGATATACACTGTACTAGTGCCGACATTGAGCATGCTCTGTTGCCTGTGTCTATGTGCCTGTGGTTCTGTCAGTGTGATCATGTGATGTATGTGACCCCAGGAATGTGTCAATAAAGTTTCCCCTTCCTGGGACAATGAATTCACGGTGTTCTTATTTCAATTTCCAGGAGTGTATTTACTGACCTAACTTGCAATACAAACCAGTATCAGCGTAGAGGAGAGCGTTATACGTGGACGACAGCGCACCTAGAAACACATGATGATTCCTGGCTAGAGTTTCAGTCTATTGACCGATTTTAGAATATCAAGAAGGAATGCGCTCTAGGGACTGCGATATTCTGTTTCCGGCATTTTCGATGCTTCTGTTGGTGTCAAATATGGGGGTGTATTTTGTGCAGCGTTTGCAATTATTGGCAGTTATGGATATTTAAGTACTGTATAGTATATTAATGCTATCTAGAGGATACTGTTGACTCTTCAGTTACGGAGTTCAAATGGTTCAAATGGCTCTGAGCACTATGGGACTTAACATCTGAGGTTATCAGTCCCCTAGAACTTAGAACCATTTAAACCTAACTAACCTAAGGACAGCACACACATCCATGCCCGAGGCAGAATTCGAGCCTGCGACCGTAGCATTCGCGCGGTTCCGGACTGATGCGCCTAGAACCGCTCCGCCACCGCGGCCGCAAGCTACGGAGTTTTATGTTGAAGAAACTACCGCATATTTGTAAACTGATAGGCAATTAGGCCATACTTCATAGTCGTGCACTATATTGTGCCTTGAAACTGGAAGTCTCTTTAGCGTGGAACATGTGATAGTGGCAAATGTACTGCTTTTCCTTAATATGTTAACTATTACCCCTGTCTCAAAAATGTAAATTCAGTAAACTGTTTCAATAGATTACTAACTTGTAACATATTTCTGATAATACTTCTTCTTAGTTGATGTAGTAAAGTAACAGTATAATACATAGACCTTTAAGTACAACACTGACAATATTTCCCCGACTTCCCGTTTTGCTTACAGACACCCCAAGGAAAGCCGTTTGGTACACTGCGGAAGCGTTGGAGAAATTTTACGTATTGTCAATGCGGTCACTTACTTTGAAGTATTTTACGAACAACATTTCGTCTATCGCAAGGTTTTTAAATTTGAAGAGAATATTTGGTCCGTGGCCACATTTGGAAAAGAAATTGTTCAAATGGCTCTGAGCACTATGGGACTTAACATCGGAGGTGATCAGTCTCCTAGAACTTAGAAGTAATTAAATCTAACTAACATAGGGACATCACACACATCCATGACCGAGGCAGGATTCGAACCTGCGACCGAAGCAGCCGCGCAGTTCCGGACTGAAGCGCCTAGAACCGCTCGGCCATTTTGAAGAAACTTAGTTTTTCGGAGTAATTTTTGGCGCTCCAGAAAAAGATTGCAGTACTTATAAAGTTAATTTTATTATTTAAAAACAATAATAAAACAGATCAGTCTTCTCTTACAGGTCTCGCTAGAGGCGAAAGTCTGATTTTTGTCCCTAGGAAAAATATTCTCCCTTATTAATTAAAATAAGGGATATGACTGAAAGCCGTTAACTTTGCTGTTTGAGTAAACGATGTAAGAAATGGAGACTTGCTAAGGAACATTCGTTTTCAGCTATTCACAGCCATCTAGCCGCTGGGCACCGCGATAAACTAATCTTCCTTTTCCTCCCTTCTACCTACAATTTTGTCCCAACATGCCGTGTTAGAAAGTTTTTGCTAATTTATTACGTTGCTGCTGCTCAGTCTAGTCAGATAACATTCTCCTTTTCGTGCATTGTGTCTCAGATAGTAATCTTCCTGCAAACATCCTTTGTTGGTCTTCGTTTCATCTTCTTCCAGTCTAATTTACCTTTCTTTTGTCTGATGATATTCGAGCCGAGTCCGCTCTCGTCCTTAATGCATCTTATCTCTATATTCTGTTTTTATAGCTTTCAACAATTCCGTTCTGTAGAAATAATCACAATTCTCTGTTTAATACAAATGTGTGTGAAATCTTACGGGACTTAACCGTGAAGGTCATCAGTCCCTAAGCTTACACACTACTTAACCGAAAATACCCTAAGGTCAAACACACACACCCATGCCCGAGGGAGGACTCGAACCTCCGCCGGGACCAGCCGCACATGTTTAATACATCATGAGGTAGTATTATAGCCAAATAAAGACAAAACAATGCATTGTCTGCTGTGAAAAAGGTCTTAATTAAGTAATAGTCGAATAAAAGTCCATGTAGTTTATCGATAGCTACATTAGTATTACTTAGTGATACGATTTTTCATGTTTCCGACCAACTCGTGCTTTGAGATCAATCGAGCGGCTACGCCGTTAGAATGAAGGTAGGGAGGAGGGAGGTTTATATCTTGTCCAGCCACTCCACTAACACATGTTCTGCCTCTGTATTCCACGTTTATAGATCAGAATAATTCCTGTATGCCGCGCGGGATTAGCCGAGCGGTCTCAGGCGCTGCAGTCATGGACTGTGCGGCTGATCCCGGTGGAGGTTCGAGTCCTGCCTCAGGCATGGGTGTGTGTGTTTGTTGTTAGGATAGTTTAGGTTAAGCAGTGTGTAAGCTTAGGGACTGATGATCTTAGCAGTTAAGTCCCGTAAGATTTCAGACACATTTGAACATTTTTTTGAATTCCTGTATGGCGGATGAGAATCGTTTTTTGATGAGGAATCTCCATACTTAACTCTCATTCCAATACTGAATGTCGTACTATGGTGACGAGGTCTAACAAAAACTGTTGCGCTTCCATATCTCTGCTTATATATATATGTGTTCATTCAGTGACATGTTTCTCGATGATTCCCAGAAATATCAATGTTGAAAACAAGATAAAACATTATGTTGCGTTCCAAACATATACACACAAGATAATGTGGTACTTTATATTCGTTTCTTTGCGAGATAATGACGTAATTTATAATCATTGCTCCGTCCATTACTTGCCAATGGTCTAGTATCCTATACGGTACACACTTTTAAATCCAACTTATTATTTGTACTGTTTACAGCTTAATACTTTTCTTTCTATCCGGTTGGACAGTTACACTATTCTTCAGAACTTAAGGACGGAACGTTATACGTCACATGGCCTGGGTGTATGTTAAAAAGCGAGCTGTTTCGATGCAATATGGTGTCCTTAAATACAACGTGGAACCGAGACAACATTTAGATGACTTCACCCAAGGAGGAATCATCGGGAAATTGTAAGAGGTACGAACTGCAGCGAGTGTAGCCCAGGGGTTTGGTGTTGTCCACAGCGTTGTTTCACGTGAGTGGAGAGTGTACCGAACCACAGACACTGCTGCGCGAAGGAGAGGAGGGGGTCGGTCACTGTCTGCTACAGCAGCAGATGGCCGCCACATTCAGCAAAAGACGTGAAGGGACCAACGTCAAACAGCGTGTGCATTTGTTGTCTCATTAACAGGACGTAAACCCACGTTTCCTGTGGTGCGAGGTCTGCATGGGGGTGATCCCTCTGCTCGTTGACCAGAGCGTTATGTATCGTTGACGATGGGGGAGGGGGGGGGGGGGGAAGGCGTGTTTGCGTTGATGCCAAGATCATGGGGACTTGGCCAGTGACAAGTAGGGCCAGGTGCTCTTCTCGGATGAGAACTGATTCAGTATGATTAGTGATTCTGGTCGTGCACTCGTATGACCAGAGGTGGGAACACGTATTTTGCACCCAGGAGCGTTATCGGAAAGGATCGTTTGGTTAACGTTAGAACACAGTACATTCATCGGTCAAAGTCATGGTGACACTGTTCTCTTTCCCCAAGTGCATTAAGTCATGGCTACATTTTTATGGGTGACAATGAGCGACTTCATAGAGCAGGGCAGGTGGCAGGGCTCTTGGAACGAGAGGATAATCGGCGAAATAACTGGACTCCCTCTTCCCCCCAGAATTAAATCCCATTGAACTGGTTTGGGATGTGTTGGGGAGGCGTATTGCAGCAAGTTCACATGAACCAAAGTCTATCCAGCAGGTTTCAAGTGCGCTGGTGGACTAATGAGACACCTATCACAAGAACGTTTTACCAACCTTGTGGTGAACATGGGAAGATGTTGTCAATAGACGATGGTCGGGATGGGGGAGCACGTAGTTTTTCTTGCAATCAAAATAATGTTTATGAAGGACGAAGAGAGGAGGATATGAGAAAGTGACTGTCACAGGCAACCGAGGGTATACCTCCTATGTTCCTAACTAAAAGAACTCTATTAGCGAAAAACGTAGATCATATTCTAAGAAATATATTTCTGATATCGTACTACTGGAGTTGAGCATTGCATGGAATGAGTTATCGACAGTGGGATATCCAACCAATAAGAGAATCGATGTGTTCGAGATGTGGTGTTACAGAAGGATGCTGAAAATTAACTTGTGCGATAAAAAAAGCAATTTGTGGAAAGCCCTGACTAGGAAAATTAACATTACCAGAGACATGATTCCTTCAATTACAGGTCAGATTCTACTGTCAAGGGGAAGGGGACCATGACAACTATGTGCAATATCGAACGACGGGATAATATTCTAAGAATCGGAGAGTGGAATGTCAGAAGCTTGAAAGTTGTAGGAAAGCTGGAAAATGTGGGAATGGAAATGCAAACGCTCAATCTAGATACAGTGTGTGTCAGTGAAATGAAATGTAAAGAAGATAGGTACTACTCGTGAGATGATTGTAGGGTAAGATGAACAGCAGCAGAAAATAGTATATTGAGTACGGGAAAGTAGGGCAAAGAGTGAGCATCTGTGAACGCTTCAGTGAAAGTGCTTTTCTCGTCAGATTTAAATGGAAACCAACACCGACAACGATGGTTCAGGTATACATGCCGACGTCGCAAGCCAAAGATGGAGAGATGTAGAAGATATACGAGTTTATTGAGCAGGAAATTCAGAATATGAAAACCTATTAATCATGGGGGACGGAAAAAGGGCTCTATGGGAAGGAATAAAAGATATGGTAAGGAAGAATATGGGCTTGGCAGTAAGAAAGGAAGAGAAAGTCTAATTGAGTTCTGCAATAAATTTCGAATGGTAACAGCAAATACTCTGTATAAGAATCACAAATGGAACAGGTTTACTTGGAATAGACCTGGAGACACGGAAATATTTTAGCTGAATTACGTCACTTTAAGGAGAGATTCCGAAATCAGATATTGGATTGTAAGGCATACCCTGGATCAGATATAGAAAGAGAATCGTCCAGAAGAATCATTGTGGAAGGAAGTGAAATACTGAAGTACTGACGAATGATGTGAAGAGTTAGAAGTTGGCTAAAAGGTTCAACGCTGCGATAAGGAATACCAGAGCAGGCCGTTCAGTTGAAGGCCAAATAGGAGTGGACGTCTCTAAAAAGAACAATCACGAATGATGTGAAGAGTTCGAAGTTGGCTAAAAGGTTCAAAGCTGCGGTAAGGAATACCAGAGCAGGCAGTTCAGTAGAAGGTCAAATAGGAGTGGACGTCTCTGAAAAGAACAATCACAGTTGTTGGACAGTCGAACATTGCACAAGGAAGATAACTGCTAAAAACATTGGGTAACAGACGAAAAACCTCAACTAAGCGAGGGAAGTACATAAACGTTCGGCGGGAGAGAGCAATACGGCAACATAAATCACTTAGGAATGGTATAAATAGGAAATTTATGGAGGAAAGAGGGAAATAAATGATTGTCGGGAGGAGTGACTCGGCGTATGGAAAATTCAAAACAATCTTCGACGAAATTAAAAGAAAGGGTGGTAATACTAAAACTGAAATTGGAATTGCACTATTAAACGCAGACGAGAGAGCGAATGGGTGGAAACAGTACGTCGAAGACCTCTATGAGGGGAAGGACATGTCCGATGACGTGATAGAAGAAGGAACTGGAGTCAGTGTGAAGAGATAGGGGATCCAGATTAGAGTCGAAACTTAAAATGGCTCTGGAAGACCTGACATTAAATAAGGCATAAGGAACAGACAATATTTCATCGTAATTTATAAAATCGTTGGGGGAAGTAGCAACCATACGTCTGTTCATGTTGCTGTCTAGAAAGTGTGAGAATGGCGACGTCAAACAGACTTTCCGTAATATATCATCCACATAATTCAGATGACATTAAAGGATGAATAAGTACGGTAACTATCGCACAATAAGCTTAACAGCAGATGCATCCAAGCTGCTGACAAGGATAATAAACAGAGGAATGGAAAAGAAAACTGAGGATCGGTTAGCTGACGATAAGTTTGGCTTGAGGAGAGGCAATTCTGACGTTTAGCATGATAATGGTAGCAGGACTGAAGAAAATTCAAGACACGCTTATAGGATAGGTCGAACTAGAAAAAGCGTTCAACGATGAAAAATGATGAAGCATGTTCGAAATTCTAAGAAAAGATAGGAGTATGCTCTAGGAAGAGACAGAACCACCAGGCAACAATAAGACCGGGAAGCCATGAATGAAGCGGTCTGATTCCAAATGATGAATAGGGACCCAGTCTTTCACCTTTGATGCTCGGTCGGTACATTGAACAAACAATGACGGAAATAAAAGACAGTGTGAAGAATGGGAATAAAATTCATGGTGAAGGGATATCAATGATCAAATGTGTCGATGAAATTGCTATCCTCAGAGAAAATGAAGAAATACATGATTTGATTAATGGAATGAACAGTGTTCCGAGTATAAGAATAAACCAGAAAAGACAAAAGTAATCAGAACTAGTATAAATGAGACCGTAGAGAGGCCTAACATCAGAATTTATGATCAGCCATACACGACGGTGCAGCGAAGGCGAGTTTCCAAATTGTTCGTGTAACTGCTCAGGGACTCCGACCATTGTGCAGAGGGAAATATGAGAAAGAATGCCTTGACATTTTCAGTGAAAGAATATATCCTCTAAGTACACCTTAATTAAATGCAACGTGTATACCTCAACATTAAACTGCACGCCGCATAGAAGACCTCAATGGACCGCTGCGTGGTCATAGGTTACGTCACGGTCTGTAGTGGAACACTTTTTCCTCTAGTACACCATATTTTTGTCTATGAGGCACTGTTTCGCGAGACAGTGAGACTGGGATGGTGAAACAGTTCAAAAAAATGGTTCAAATGGCTCTGAGCGCTATGGGACTTAACAGCTGAGGTCATCAGACCCCTAGAACTTAGAACTACTTAAACCTAACTAACCTAAGGACATCACACACATCAATGCCCGAGGCAGGATTCTAACCTGCGAGCGTAGCGGTCGTGCGGTTCCAGACTGAAGCGCCTAGAACCGCTCGGCCACACCGGCCGGCTGAAACAATTCACTCGGGGTGAGTCGGCCGAATTGGAACCTGGCGGCTAGGCGAGTAGTGTGCCGGCAGTTAATGGCTTGTGCAATTTCGGCAGTTTACGGGGACCGATTCTGAGCGTAGCAGCAATACCCGGAAGAGACAGTCAGTTATGTTCCTGGATTGCAAACCATTATTACCTCTGCTGCGGTCGGCTGCAAGCCTTTGGACGCGTGGGGCGCGTACCGAGGGAAGGAGTGTTCAAATGGCTCTGAGCACTATGGGACTCAACTGCTGAGGTCATTAGTCCCCTAGAACTTAGAACTAGTTAAACCTAACTAACCTAAGGACATCACAAACATCCATGCCCGAGGCAGGATTCGAACCAGCGACCGTAGCGGTCTTGCGGTGCCAGACTGCAGCGCCTTTAACCGCACGGCCACCTCGGCCGGCGGGAAGGAGTATGTTGTGCGCTTCAGCCACTGACCGGACATAGAGGTGGTCGGCGGACCGCCACTGTGTTGACGTTGTGTGTCGATGCCTGGTGAGTTTCAGATTTGGTTTGTCGAGGGCGAGTGAGTATATCATCGGCAGTAACCATAGCTACAATTACCATTTTCTATACCAGGACTGTGACTCTTTAGTGAGGTAGTTTTCAGGTTCACGTCTACATCTACATCTACATCCGTACTCCGCAAGCCACTTGGCGGTGTGTGGCGGAGGGTACTATGAGTACCTCTATCGGTTCTCTCTTCTGTTCCAGTCACGTACTGTTCGTGGAAAGAGAGATTGTCGGTATGCCTCTGTGTGGGCTCTAATCTCTCTGATTTTACCCTCATGGTCTCTTCGCGAGATATACGTAGAAAGTAGCAATATACTGCTTGATTCCTCGGCGAAGGTATGTTCTCGAA
Organism: Schistocerca americana; assembly: GCF_021461395.2. Taxonomy (NCBI): domain Eukaryota; kingdom Metazoa; phylum Arthropoda; class Insecta; order Orthoptera; family Acrididae; genus Schistocerca; species Schistocerca americana. Next base: position 148,794,076 of record NC_060124.1, read on the forward strand.
ACTTCAACAAAAGCCCATACCGAGCTACTGAGCGTCTCTCCTGCAAAGTCTTCCACTGGAGTTTATCTATCATCTACGTAATGCTTTCGCTATCACCAAACGGTCCTGTAACGAAGCGCGCCGCTTTCCGTTGGATCTTCTCTATCTCCTCTATCAACCCTATCTGGTACGGATCCCACACTGGTGAGCAATATTCAAGCAGTGGGCGAACAAGTGTACTGTAACCTACTTCCTTTGTTTTCGGATCGCATTTCCTTAGGATTCTTCCAATGAATCTCAGTCTCGCATCTGCTTTGCCGACGATCAACTCCATATGATTATTCAATTTTAAACCACTCCTGATGCCTACTACCTGATAATTTATGGAATTAACTGCTTCCAGTTGCTGACCTGCTACATTGTAGCTAAATGATAAAGGATATTACTTTCTATGTATTCGCAGCAAATTACACTTGTCTACATTGAGATTCAATTGCCGTTCCCAGCACCATGCATCAATTCGTTGCAGATCCTCCTGCATTTCAGTACAATTTTCCTCTCGATATACCACAGCATCATCCTCAAAAAGCCTCAGTGAACTTCCGATGTTATCCACAAGGTCATTTATGTGTATTTTGAATACCAACGGTCCTACGACACTCCCCTGCGGCACGCCTGAAATCACTCTTACTTCGGAAGACTTCTCTCCAGTGAGAATGACATGCTGCGTTCTGTTATCTAGGAACTCTTCAATCCAATCACACACTTGGTCTGATAGTCCATATGCTCCTACTTTGTTCATTAAACGACTGTGGGGAACTGTATTGAACGCCTTGCGAAAGTCAAGAAACACGGCATCTACTTCGGAACCCGTGTCTATGCCCCTCTGAGTCTCGTGGACGAATAGTGCGAACTGGGTTTCACACGATCGTCTCTTTCGAAACTCATGCTGATTCCTACAGAGTAGATTTCTAGTCTCCAGAAAAGTCATTGCACTCGAACATAATAAGTATTCCAAAATTATACAACTGATAGACGTTAGAGACATAGGTCTATAGTCCTGCACATCTGTTCGACGTACCTTCTCAAAAACGGGGATGACCTGTGCCCTTTTCCAATCCTTTGGAACGCTACGCACTTCTAGAGACCTACTGTACACGTCCTGTTCCATATCGGACTTCCGGTTATTGATCCAGTTTCTGTTTCTACGTACGAAAGTGCACTCTTCTAAAACTACTGGATTTCTTCCTTTATTTAATCCTTCAATGTGAGTGTTATTTGCCAAGTTCGTTCTCGTCTGTCAAAATGGCTGCTGTAAGACGTCGGATTTGTGGCGGCGCGAAATTATACAGAGGGGTGCTAAAAAATGTATCCACTGTTTAAAAGTCCATAATTGGCAAATTAATTGATACAGTTGTTTCATCTGTGGTAGCGTAATAGTTTGTAGTTCCGGTCATCGCCACACAAGCGTTGTATTGCGTTGTTTTGTTTTGTAAGATTACAGTTGCCAGATAGTGTTTTGTTCTTAGTTGCACCTAGTTATGCGAGTAACGTGGCAGGGGCAAGGCATACATTCGATGGAAGGAAGTCAGTTTTGAAGTGGTATTTTAAGTACGAAAACATTAATGACATTCAATGGCAGTGGCGAAATAGGTATCAAACAGAGCCACCGACACGTTTAACAATTCGTCGCATTCGAGACAAATTTGAAGCAGAAGGCTGTGTTAAAGATGTACACAAATAACGATCTGGACGACTTGTAACAGTAACAAGTCCAGCTAACTCCCGTCGTGTGTTACTACAATTCATTCGCTCACCACAGAAGTCTGTGAGACAGTGTGCCCGTGAAACTGGAGTGTGTCGCTCAAGTGTTCGGCGAATTTTGAAGACTGCAAAGTGGAAGTGCTACATCCCACGATTGCTGCACGCAATGAACGAGGACGACTCAGAGCGCAGAATGGAATACTGCGAGTGGATTACTAACATGGTGCGCAACGATGAAGAGTTTTCTGAGATGATTGTGTGGTCTGATGAGGCACAGCTGAAACTCAATTGTACCGTAAATCGCCACAATTGCATCTACTGGGCCGCCGAAAATCCGAATGTCCACGTAGACAAAGCCGTGAATTCCCCAGGAGTAAATGTGTGGTGTGGGTTGTCTTGCCGGAGCTTGATTGGGCCATTCTTCTTTGATGGCACAGTTACCGGTTAGGTATATCTTCAGAAGCTTCAGACATCCATTTTATCTGCTATCCGAGACTTGTATAGAGACGGAGGAGTTTACTTTCAACAAGATGGTGCCGCAGGCCACTACCAAAAACGTGTTAGGGCGTATCTCGACGAAAATCTACTAGGAAGTTGGATAGGTCGTAGAGGTGCTGTGGAGAATCCACCACGTTCCCCAGACCTAACTCCTCTGGACTTTTACCTGTGGGGAACACTAAAGGAAGTCGTTTATCGACAAAAGCCACGCACATTGGATGAACGTCGAGAATCCATCGTACATTCATGTGCAAATATCCAACCGAACACGTTGCAGTCAGTAGTTCGTGCTGCTGTTCAGCGGCATCGTTTGTGTTTAGATGTTAATGGTGACCATTTCGAACACCTACAGTGATAACTTTAAGTTGGACTTTAAACTACACTTTCATCAAAAATGAGACAACTCCGTCAATTAGTCTGCTAAATATGAACTTTTAAACAGTGGATACATTTTTTAGGACCCCTCAGTACGTTAAATGGGCTCATTTCATGTGCGACGTCATTCACGTACTATTACTGAAGCGCACAACATCATCTATTGTCTTACTGGTAGTTTATACTACCAAGTTTGACAGTGTTTTTCTATTGTTCGTAAGGGTGGGGCCTCATAATCTTAATTATTAAGTCTCGCTCGATGAGGACTTTGTTTTGTGTTATGTAATTCTATCTTATAACTGGCTGCAATGTTATTCAAAAGGTTGTGTTCTACCTGCTATTAGTCAGGGGTTCGTTAGCCAGACGAACGCGTTAGGTTGGGGTTTTGCGCTTCGCTCCGCGTGGCGGTTCCTTGTTTACCCTCGCCCACGTCGCGCTAGTTTGTTACAGTTTGTCTTTGGCAGTCGAACCTCCTGCTCGGTAGCTGGATTTGGAACTGTGTTTACATTTTGGTTGCCGTACAAGTTTCCTTCATTTGACTACGTTCACTTGTTCAAAAATTATTAGTTGTTCTTCTTGTTGCTGTAATTTTGACTATCGTGCGCAGCCGTTCTGTTTGGCACAATTCCTGGACTAAATTCTGTATTTGTCTGTTAACTAGGCTACCATCTGTGTTTCTTTTGGTCGGGCTTGAGTGTAATCTGCCTCGTTGATAGAGCAGGCGCAGCGTCCGAATGCACAGCCAAGTACGTACGCGACCTAGCGGCCGGCCGGGTGCAGGTGGTCCTGCGCCACTTAATCTTTCCGAGCCCACTACACCTTGCCAAGACAGGGTTACGTATCACGCCGATATATTTATTTGTGTCTTAATCATTGCTTACCTTTTGCGGATCTCTTTTCAATTATTTTAGCTCATGTACACTGATGGACAGTTAACTGGCTGATTTGACAGTTCACTAATTACTAGATTTATTTCCTTTAATATGCTTCTGCAAGTGTGACTCGGCGAACTGAGCAGTTATAGATCATACTCCATCTGTGCACCGTTGGTTTTTGCTCTGGCAAAACACTAGGATATTTTAGATCAGGCAATTAAATGAACGTTCTCACGGATTATTTGTACCATTCACGAGGCAATATTTAACATAAATTTCGTATGTTACTTTTTTCTTTTTTTCTCTTGCGTCTCCTGTGCACCTCCGCTATCCGGCAGTGTAGCAACTTTCTTATGTGGTGCCTATTTGCGGGCATACTTCTATTCTGGACCGTAAATCTTAAAGCCTTTTTTGGCAGGTTTGTAGCTGCTTCATTGTACTATTGGTTTTAAATTGTAAGACATTTTCAGGGGCAGATGTGGACTCTGACAACGATCTAGTGGTTATGAACTGTAGATTAAAACTGAAGAAACTGTAAAAAGGTGGGAATTTAAGGAGATGGGACCTGGATAAACTGAAAGAACCAGAGGTGGTACAGAGTTTCAGGGAGAGCATAAGGGAACAATTGACAGGAAAGGAGGAAAGAAATACAGTAGAAAAAGGATGGGTAGCTTTGAGGGATGAGATAGCAAAGGCAGCAGAGGGTCGAGTAGGTATAAAAACGAGGGCTAGTAGAAATCCTAGGGTAACAGAAGAGATGCTGAATTTAATTGATGAAAGGAGAAACTACAAAATTGCACAGAATGAAGCAGGTAAAAAGGAATACAAACATCTCAAAAATGAGATCGACAGGATGGCTAGAGGACAAATGTAAGTATGTAGAGGCTTATCGCAGGAGGGGTAACATAGATACTGCCTACAGGAAAATTAAAGAGACCTTTGGAGAAATGAGAACCACTTGCATGAATATCAAGAGCTCAGATGGAAACCCAGTTCTAAGCAAAGAAGGGAAAGCAGAAATGTGGAAGGAGTATATAGAGGGTCTATACAGGGGCGGTGTTCTTGAGGACAATTTTATGGAAATGGAAGAGGATTTAGATGAAGATGAAATAGGAGATACGATACTGCGTGAAGAGTTTGATAGAGCACTGAAAGACCTAAGTCGAAACAAGGCCCCGGGAATAGACAACATTCCATTACAACTACTGACAGCCTTGGGAGAGCCAGTCCTGACAAAACTACTATCTGGTGAGCAAGATGTACGAGACAGGCGAAATATCCTCAGACTTCGAGAAGAATGTAATAATTCCAATCCCAAAGAAAGCAGGTGTTGACAGATGTGAAACTTACCGAACTATCAGTTTAATAAGTCACAGCTGCAAAATACCAATGCGAATTCTTTACAGACGAATGGAAAAACAGGTAGAAGCCGACCTCGGGGAAGATCAATTTGGATTCCGTAGAAATGCTGGAAGACGTGAGGCAAAACTGACCCTACGACTTATCTTAGAAGAAAGATTAAGTAAAGGCAACCCTACGTTTCTAGCATTTGTAGACTTAGAGAAAGCCTTTGACAATGTTGAGTGGAATACTCTCTTTCAAATTCTGGAGGTGGCAGGGGTAAAATACAGGGAGCGAAAGGCTATTTACAATTTGTACAGAAACCAGATGGCAGTTATAAGAGTCGAGAGACATGAAAGGGAAGCAGTGGTTGGGAAGGGAGTGAGACAGGGTTGTAGCCTCTCCCCGATGCTATTCAATCTGTAAATTGAGCAAACAGTAAAGGAAACAATAGAAAAGTTCGGAATAGACATTAAAATCCATGGAGAAGAAATAAAAACTTTGATGTTCGCCGATGACATTGTAATTCTGTCAGAGACAGCAAAGGACTTGAAAGAGCAGTTGAACGGAATGGATGGTGTCTTGAAGGGAGGATATAAGATGAACATCAACAAAAGCAAAACGAGGATAATGGAATGTAGTCGAATTAAGTCGGGTGATGCTGAGGGAATTGGATTACGAAATGAGACACTTAAAGTAGTAAAAGAGTTTTGCTATTTGGGGAGCAAAATAACTGTTGATGGTCGAAGTAGAGAGGATATAAAATGTAGACTGGCAATGGCAAGGAAAGCGTTTTTGAAGAAGAGAAGTTTGTTAACATCGTGTATTGATTTAAGTGTCAGGAAGTCGTTTCTGAATGTATTTGTATGGAGTGTAGCCATTTATGGAAGTGGAACATGGACGACAAATAGTTTGGACAACAAGAAAATAGAAGCTTTCGAAATGTGGTACAGAAGAATGCTGAAGATTATATGGGTAGATCATTTAACTAATGAGGAGGTATTGAATAGAATTGTGGAGAAGAGGAATTTGTACACAACTTGATTAGAAGAAGGGATCGGGTGGTAGGACTTGTTCTGAGGCATCAAGGGATCACCAATTTAGTTCTGGAGGGCAGCGTGGAGGGTAAAAATCGTTGACGGAGACCAAAAGACGAATACACTAAGCAGATTCAGAAGGATGTAGGCTACAGTAGGTACTGGGAGATGAAGAAGCTTGCACAGGATAGAGTAGATTAGAGAGCTGCATCACACCAGTGTCTGGACTGAAGAGCACAACAACAACAAACAGTTTCTATCTTTGCATTCAGCCTGTTTGCTATTAATCAGCTTACTACATTTTTCTGACTGTAAATTATTCTGTTTCCTAGCAGTCAGTCCCATTGGAGGCGTTTTTCCAATTGATGTTTAATATATCTAACTTAGTGTATTATGTTAAAATAAAATGAACACAATACCAATGAGTTCACTCTCCCTTTCGCCCTGTCCTTCTTACCCCATAGAGTCTGACATGGGTATTGCACATCACTTAATGCTGATTTTGAACGATAACTAACGATAAGAGGGCTACAATCGATTGCATATTCCCTGGACCTTGATGAAAATACTGACGTTACTGATTCCTATCAATCTGGTGTTAGAAGTGGATGTAGATCTGAATATCATAAAAGAGTTTCGGTGATAAATATTCATGTACTGACGAAGATTTATTTCGTGCTGTTGAAGATGGCCTTGGGAATATGAATTTGCGCTGGAATAAGCTGATTTCCATCATCACTGACTGCGCCCCAAATATGGGCGCTGTAATGAGGGATTTATAAGACTTCTAAAAAACACTTTTAAACCGAGAACAGAAATTTCAGCCGGTGCATTGTTTGGTATATCAAGAGATACTTTGTGCCAAAGCAGTGCAATTTGACTTGAATGGTAAATATGATTGAATCAATGACAGTTTAGAGAGTTAATGAACTCACTGGAAACAGATTTCAATTATATACCCTAATTTTGTCAGGTAAGATGTCTAATTAGGAATAAAACCCATGAACGTTGCCGTCTTTTGCCTGATCTGGTAAATCTCCTTTATGGATATTAAAATACGATACGTTCAGATACTTCCGGGCCCTCGGTGGAGCGATGAGCTAGCTTTCTTAATGACATAACGAATCATTTGAATACTCTCAATGCCTCTTTGCAGGGGTAAGATTATGTAAAAGTATCTTTATTTTCTAAAATGTGTGCAATGCAAACGAAATTGGAAATACGGGGAAATCATTTTCCCAACGTGACAAAATTCGCAGCTAACATTAACCCCATGACCTCGTTAAGGCATTCCTTCAGTCTCTCGATAATTTAGATGTAGTATTCGCGGTAAATTTTGAAGATTTGGGGTCACCTGAGCCGAATCTTGATACTTTCATGTCACCATATTCGATAGATTTCTGAACTGTGTCCGCAGAGGTACAATTAGAATTAATAAATCTGCAATGTGATCGCTTTATTAAGGAGAAGCTTACGATGGCGAATGTCATCACTCAGTTTTACTTTTACCTTTCCCGAAATATACTTTCTCATGTGAAAGAGGCAGGTGTAGTATGCATGTTTCGTTCTGTATATTTACGCGATCAACACCTGTCGACATTAAATCTCTGCGGGGTTTTCTTCGACTATACATTACCAGTACTACACTAACGGAAAAAAACTGCTGCTCCAAAACGTAACTACTTCAGAGAATGAAATTTGTCTATATAGCATATTTAAGAGACTAACATTGCAGTATTACAGATTAACATTGACGCGACATAAACCATTTGAAGTCTGAAATGCTGGTACATCAATAACCAGTCCCACCGCCAGATAGCTGAATGCAAGCATGCAAAGGTGCGTGCATTGTGTTGTACGGGTGCCGGATGTCAGTTTGTGGGATGGAGTTCCATGCCTGTTGCACTTGGTCGGTCAATACAGGGATGATTAATGCTAGATATGGATGATGCTGGAGTTGTCGTCCAATTATGCCCCACATGAGCCCAACTGAAGACAGACCTGGTGACCGTTCAGGCCTAGGCAACACTCTTGGGTTACAACAGCGATATGTGGGCGAGCATCATCCTGTTGGAGAACATTCGCTGGAATGCTGTTAACAAATGGCAGCACAACAGGTCGAATCACCAGACCGACGTACCAATTTATAGTCAGGGAGCTTGGGATAACGATGAGAATACTCCTGCTATCATATGGACTCCCACCCACAACGATAACTAGTAGTGTACGTCCGGTGTGTTTAGCACTCAGACACGTTGGTTGCACGCCAGCTGGCCCCTTTCTAACCAACACACGGCCACCACTGGCACCGAGGAAGAACTAGTTTACGTCAGAAAACACGACAGACCTCCGCCCTGCCCTCCAGTGAGTTCTCGTTTGATACCAGTGAAGGAGCAATTGGTGGTGGTGGTTTGGGATCAGTAAAATGCACGCTAAAGGGCATCGAGCTGTTCTCGAAGTAAGCGATTTGTAACAGTTCGTTGCGTCACTGCGGTGCTAACTGCCACTTAGATTGCTGCTGCAGAAGCAATGCGATGCGCCAGAGCCATACTCCGAACACGATGGTTTCCCCTCTCGGTGGTGCCATGTGGCCATCCGGAGCACGGTCTCCTTCCGACTGTACATCCTCGTGACCACCGCTGCCAGCAATCATGAACAGTGGCTAAATTCCTGCTAAGTCTTTCTGCAATACTGCAAAAGGGACATCCAGTTTCTCTCAGCCCTATTACGTGACCTCGTTCAAGCTCAGTGCGGCAGCGATAATGGTGTCTTTGTTACAGTAAAGGTAATCTTGGCTAACATAAGCTCACCACGTTCTGTCTCAAAGGTAACCAACTGTCATGACCGTTACGGCATGTATTTAACGCATACTCGATTTACATCCTTATAGTGGCGCTACTAGCACATCTCTTAAGCGATTGACGAAAAATTTGAATGGACATCATCTTTGAAGTGTAGAAACGCGGTTACCAACTTTAGTTAATGTCGCACAACTCCTTCGTGTTGCGATTTTTTTTCCGTCAGTCGTTTCGTCCAGACACTCCCCCGCTTACAGAAAAACATGGGAAATTTAAATCATAATTTAACCGTGAATTTACTTTCAAAACTTTTTCTTAAGAATTTACTTTATTTACTAGCGATTCATCAAGAATATCAATACATTTAATCACACTATGTGAGCGTGGAAGTAGTTGCCAGTGGGTAACTGATGACTACAAAACAAATTTCTTTCAACAAATGGAAATTTTATTCCTAAAAGCCAGTTCTCTTTTTTTAGAAACAGATTTAAAATTATAATCAGAAAGCACCCTCTAAATATGAAGTTACAATTTATTCAGAGGCAGAAAGAACAGATTTTGACTGTATGAGCTTTCGGGCTGAGGACCTTGCCGCTCCGTTTCGACACGGCCGTAGTCACGACCGCTCACAACAATCTCTGAAAGACTACATTGCTGCAAATCTGCAACACACCAGATTACTTTAAACTAAAAATTTTAACAACTCACACAAGCAAATAAACTATGCACCCCGCAGGAGGGATGGAAATAGTACAAAACATTAACATTAAAAGATTAACTTGCCACCGAAGGTACAACTTTATTTTTAAAAAACTCTTAAGGTGGAAGGATGGCAGCTTTATACACTAAAATTATTTTTAAAAAACCATGAAATGCAGTCTTGCATAAAATATACAAGGTTGGCCAAACATACTTTACATTACACATATACCGCCTCTCAAGATGATAGGCAAGATAAAAACATAATTCAGGAATTCGGCCGTTACACTTCAAGCAATAAATTCGTTAACACCGAATCCGACAAACATGACAGAGGTAGCTATCAACGTACGGCAGACCGACAGACACTAACTGCCTAACAAATGCGGACGAAAGACAGACGAGCAAATTGGGGACGAAAGACTGGCCAAGAAAACAACTAGAATTTAACAAGTAAATGAAACAACATATCACGAGTCACTTAACTTCTAATAAACTGTGATATCTGGTGAAGACCTGGCGCAGAACCCCCAAAACGCTCTCGCGAATCGTCCGCTGCCAGCCGCTTTAACGGACGCATGAAGGCGCCCCGATCTCCCGTCTCACGGCGTCGCAGCTCGCACCGGCCAGACCGATGTCGTGGTTTGACTCCTGCTGCTCTCGAGTAGGCCGCGAAGCCACTACCCCTCGCTATACGGCGCGGCCCACTGGACTGACGAGGCGACCTCACATGCGCCGACGCTCATGACGGACAATTCATCTTGTGTCTCAGTGCGCGTCCGTCCAACTGATCGATTCAACCGCCAATGCCCATTGCCTGAGCAAACTCGTGCAGACTGGATGCGTAACACATACTAGTACTCCGGACGACAGACAGACACTGACTGCCCCACACTGACCCGGATGACCAACTGACCGACTGGCGAGCTCATAGCGCCCCTTAAATGCACGTGAACAGGCAACCTTTCCCCTTTCCCACCAGAGCGAGACACCAAAGCTGCGATTACCACAGCGGCGCCACCGCCAGAAACGGAGGGCGACTGCTTCACACTACGCGCTGCGGCGCTCTCTTCAAAACAACAATTTTTACCACGGCTCAATAATATACATAAACGAAAAACAACAATGCATGCATTTTTGTCTGTTATGCAGGTACATTATCAACAATAAATCAGTAGTAGATTTAATCACCCTCCACTTATTCTGTATCACATCCAGATATGTCACAGAACTCAGAGCCTGCCCGTTTAAGCTGGGAGTTCTCTCTCGCATCGTCTCGTTATCCGATGACGTACGCTCGCTTGTAACCTGCCCGCACTCACGCCAGACCTGCCTAGCTGCACTGGGCAAAAGTATCGTGACAGAAGAAAAAGGAAAGGTGAAAGATTTAGTCACTATATTCGACAGTTTGTAGTTTTACACACTAGAAGAGACGACGCAAAATAGAATCAGAGTATTTTGCAGATACGTACAGATGCAGCTCTACCACAGGTAGAAACTTGAGGGCGTGCAGATGGACGGTAACCATGTACTTCCCAAGCCCCTTATTCCTCCCGCAGAGTGCCAGTGTGTCTGGTGTGAGGGACCGCACATCAGCATCCACCCATCTGCCCGCTCGGCGTTTCAGCAGGCGGCGACCGCAGCGCCGCGTCCCTTTAATGGCCGCCCTTCGCCCTCCCTAGGGCAGGGGCCGCCCACGCGCTGCAACTCTGGCAGGCAGCCGGCGGGGGCGATATTGGAATGGTGTGTGTCGCAGCGGCTCCACAGGGCTTCGCTGCGACCAGCGTCCGCCTCTTCCGTTCTCTCCGCACCGGCGGACGGGCGTAATTTTATTTCCAGTTTACCGGTAGTTCTCCGCTCTGCCGACCAAAGTCAATTACGGAAATGCTTACAGCGTCGCACTAGCTTAGCCTCTCGCCGAGTTTTACGTTGACTTTTAATTCGCCTGCCGCAGTTTCGAATTCCTCGCTTAATGCAACAGGTCAAGTGGAAGCGGTGAATTAGTCTCCTCTTTTCGATTCCTGTGAACTATATTACAAATTTTGATTTAGTAAAACAAGAGGGTTAACATTTTTAGGCTGGCACGAATGGTAAAATTTATACATTTATTATGTAATGGATGTGAAACGTCATACTCTTAGTGCGTTTTAGTCAGTTGTTTTTATTAGGTTAAATTATTTGCATCGTTTTCGTACCAACTACAGATTATTCCTCAGACACTTTAGGATTTATGGATTTAACGTACACTGTAAAGCAAAAAAAAAAAATTGACACACCATGAAGGAGTTAAGCAAATTGGTCATTAAATTGTATTCACATAGTTATCAACGGAAAAGGAAAAATTGTAAATGGGCAATGGGTGAATATGTGACTGTGCAGCACAATTTCTCCGAGGAGCTGCCAAGGGTAGTAAACAGGTGACATTTCAATACCAGGGCATAAAGTCAATGCGAAATTCATTCAGTGTATTTAGCTGGTCAGTAAATACGTCTTTCGACCGGTATGTGAACAATATACATTGATCATTGATGCCAGTAAAATGTCTCAACAGAGCCGTTTCGTATTAACTTCCTACTAACTAAAGCAATTATGAATTACGTGGGCCACCTCATAACTGATGTTGAGCGTATGAACCGCCCCAGAACGCTTGAGTAGGTGGCCAGACGGCAGGAATTTTTTTTTATCCACAAAACCAAGTATTTTGCAAACGATCATCAGTGTTTGATTATATCATGTCGTTTATTATGGGCCACGTTTCCACATGTGTACCTATTCCTTTGCCTGAACCATCTTGTGTGTGTGAATGTGAACAAATGAGTGAATGTCTTTTCTATCTATTTGTGGTGGAAGTTGAGTTGGTCGCCGTCTGCCGGAGCGAGACCTGTGTGCTCGCTGCTTGGAGGGGAGAGCAGGACGACCAACCCAAGATCCTTTTACCTGGGCAGAATGGTTTATTCCTTCTGGAGGTGGTATTGTTTATCTGTGAGATTGGTGACGGAAGCACTCTCTGGTTTCCGTTTTCAAGAAGTAGCCGGTGAAAACTTTGTGGAGGGGAAGGCATTCTGCTGCTGATTACAAGTCATTACAGCTGTAGTCCTATGTTGCTCTGCTAGGAACTTCTGAAATTTGCATTTTGTCCGTTGTAAAATAGCCTGAAATATTTAAGTTCGGTTCATCTGAAACGCTATGGGTCTTCCAATGCCTTTGTGCTATGGGGTAGAGTAACAGCTGACGATGATGTGCAATATTTGCACTAATCAGGCTTGGCTATGTTCTAGTGGAACAATGTGGTGCAATTCATTCAGCACAGAAACTTTCCGTGATGTTTAGGTTAGACTAACTTACCCATAAATCATGTGAAAGTAAGGGTGATTGTTTCTTCATGCATGTGCCTTTTTTCAATTTCTTTACGCCCCTAATTTCTTAACTGATCGTCGTGCCGTTCTTTCGGATTGTAACGGTGGTCGTTGTTTCAAGGGTCACATGCTCAACCATCCTGTGTAATAAACTTCTTTCGTTGTGGCCTTAAGTATTTACATGTTACGATATGCAAGTGGAGAAATCTGGCGTAACAAATATATTGTGTAGGGACTACTTGGGTGTGTAATAGGTGGAGACCTTCAGCCGGACCAGATTATTTCCATCGATTTGATTTATATGGCTGCTATTCTGTGATAGAAAAGCACTCTCTCTGCCCATGTTTCCTCCTTTGCATGCGAGTGATGGTGCTGGTTCTTGCTTACTTGCTTCTGAATCTGAACTGAGTAATTGAGTGTATGGCCATTTCCTTATATGTCCTTTTCCTTCCGTTGAATTTCACAGATGTTACGATCTTCTCATTAAATAGAAGCAGGTTATTTTGTTGCAGTATGGGGCAACCGTTTTCTCTTATAATGTAACTGAGTCCTCCATTATTGAACATTGCTAATTGAATGAACCAGTGATAAGTTGTATACCATCAATCCTACGTATTATTTCATGATCGTTAGGTTAATACCAGATGTCAACTGTAAAATAAATATGAATGCTCTGTTCACTTTTATATCTTTTGACAAGACATTGCATAAGGGCAGTAATAAAAGAGAAGGTAAAGATCACCAGAACAATTTAATTAAGCGATAAAAAACGGGGGAAAACAATTGTAAATTCACTTTTATAAACATTTTCCACTTCGATCGGTTCTCTTGTCTTAAGAGTCTGCTTAGGCTGGTGGCGACCCTGATATTCTATCATATTACTTGTAAGTATGAATACCGCCAAGGTACTAAAAGTATCAAAAATGTTTCAAATGGCTCTGAGCACTATGGGACTTGACGTCTGAGGTCATCAGTCCCCTAGAACTTAGAACTACTTAAACCTAACTAACCTAAGGATATCACACACATCCATGCCCGATGCAGGATTTGAACCTGCGACTGTAGCGGTCGCACGGTTCCAGACTGAAGCGCCTAGAACCACTCGCCCACACTAAAAGTAGCATACCGATTCATGGGTCCTAGGTCAAGTTGGTAGTGCAGACTCCGAGCAAGACCTAAGCATGCATCCTATTTACACCAGTATTTGAGACACGACGTGTTGCTGGGCTCAAATAAGCCGGTTTGAGTAATTTGAGAATGGCTCGACGCCAGGAGCGATGCCACTGTTCGCCATGATGTCGGGGATGGATAAAGCAGGGCCAACAGATTATGAAGAAGGATACAGTGAATCTAGAGAGATGACAGAACGTATGGACCGGAAACTGACGTAACGGCGCTCTTTGCACCAACTGCCGTTGACCTCTGTACACAAACAACCACGTTTGCAGAGGTGTCTGGCACAGTATCCCCGCAATCTCACTGACTGCAGTAGAACTGTCTTCAGTGAGGAGTCCTCCTTCAAACTTAGCTCTGATGACCAGCGAAGGCGTGTCTGGAGACGCCCCGAGTAGAGTTGGGATAGTAACGTGACTGTCGCCCGCCACACGGCTTGGCAATCAGGAGTGGTGGTCTAGGGTGCCATTTCATTTCACAGCAGGAACCCCTTTGTTGTAATCCACGACACCTGTAAAGCACAGAGATATGTCGACGATATTCTACGCCCCATTTTATTTCCATTAATGGCAAGCCAGGGCGTAAATCTCAGCAATATATTGGCTGCCAGCACACGGTGAGAGTTTCCACCGCTTATCTTCGTGCTTGCCAAACCCTATCTTGGCCAGTAATGTCACCAGATCCCTCTCCAATTGAGAACTTTTCGAACATCAAACCAGGTCAGGATTATGACGATCTAAACAGCCAATTTCGCAGAATTTGGCACGATATACTGCTTCCTTAAGAGCCAAAGATGCGCCAATGCGTTACAGGCTTTCTTAATGTGTGAAACTCTTTATTCTGAATAAATCATCCAATTTTTCTGAAACTGTAATCATTTGTTTGTCTGTACATGTATACATGTACATCATTCCTAACGATTTCCGTCACATTCCTATGTATGTGGCAAAAAACAGTCAATACAATCACTGCGCGATAGCGATGGAAATGTTACCGATGATGGTGCCACTAAAGCGGAATCACTAAATACAGTTTCCCGTAATCCCTTCACGAAAGAAGACGAAGTAAATACTCCAGGACTCGAAACCAGAACAGCTGTTAGCCTGAGTGACTTAAAAGTAGATATCTGAGGTGTTGCGAAACAATTTAATTCGCTTAAGGAAGGCAAGTCTTCCGGTCCACATGGTATACCAATCAGGTTACTTTCAGAATATGCAGACACAATAGCGCCTTTCTTAGCAATCATGTACAACTGCTCACTTGACGAAAGGTCTGTTCCTAAAGATTGGAAAGTAGCTCAGGTCACACCAATATTCAAGAAAGGAAATAGGAGTGACCCATTGAATTAGAGACCCATATCACTGACCTCAATTTTGTAATAGGATTTTGGAGCATATACTGTACTCGAACATTATGAATCACCTTGAAGAAAATGACTTCTTGATACATAACCAACGCGGATTCGGAAAATATCGTTCTTGTTCAAATGGTTCAAATGGTTCTGAGCACTATGAGACTTAACATCTGTGCTCATCAGTACCCTAGAACTTAGAACTACTTAAACCTAACTAACTTAAGGACATCACCCACATTCATGCCCGAGGCAGGATTCGAACCTGCGACCGTAGCGGTCGCGCGGTTCTAGAGTGTAGCGCCTAGAACCGCTCGGCCACTGAGGCCGGCTATCGTTCTTGTGAAAAACAGCTAGCTCTTTATTCCCATGAGGTAATGAATGCTGTTGGCAAGGGATCTCAGATCATTTCCATATCCCTAGATTTCCAGAAGGCTTTTGATACCGTTCCTCACAAGCGACTATTAATCAAATTGCGTGCATATGGAGTATCGTCAGTTCTGTGACAGGATTTGGGATTTCCTCTCAGAGAGGTCACAGTTTGTAGTAATAGATGGTAAATCATCGAGTGGAACAGAAGTGATATCTGGCGTTCCGCAAGGTAGTGTCATAAGCCCTCTGCTGTTCCTGATTTACATAAATGATCTAGGTGATAAACTGAGCAGCCCCCTTGGATTGTTTGCAGATGACGCTGTAATTTATCTTTTAGTAAAATCATCAGACGATCAATTCCAATTACAAAATGAACAAGAGAGAATTTCTGTATGGTGCGAAAAGTGGCAATTGACACTAAACAAAGAAAAGCGAGAGGTCATCCACATAGGTACTAAAAGAAATCCGATAAATTTTGTGTATACGATAAATCGCACAAATCTGAGGGCTGTCAATTCGACTAAATACCTAGGAATTACAATTACGAGCAAGTTTAATTGGAAAGACCACATAGATAACATTGTGGGAAAGGCGAAACAAAGGCTGCGCTTTGTTGGCAGAACACTAAGAAGATGCGACAAACCCACTAAAGGAACAGCATACATCACACTTGTCCGTCCTCTGCTGGAATATTGCTGCGCGGTATGGGATCCTTACCAGGTAGGATTGACGGAGGACATCGAAAGAGTGCAAAGAAGAGCAGTTCGTTTCCTGTTGTCGCGCAATAGGGGTGATAGTGTCACTGATATGATATGCGAGTTCGGGTGGCAGTCACTGAAACAAAGGCTGTTTTCTTTGTGCCGAGATCTCGTTATGAAATTCCAATCACCAGCTGTCTTTTCCGAATGCGAAAATATTTTGTCGACACCCATCTACGTAGGGAAAAATGATAGTCAAAATAAGAGAAATAAGAGCTCGAACGGAAAAATTAAGGTGTTCTTTTTTCCCACGCGCCATTCGAGAGTGGAATGGTAGAGAAGTAGTATGAAAATGGTTCGATGAACCCTCTGCCAGGTACTTAAGTGTTAATTGCAGAGTAACCATGTAGATGTAGATGTACGTATTTCCTTGGTGGTCCGTCGTTTTCTTGTCTCGGAGTGTACCAGCATCATTTAGAATAGTACCTATTAGACTTATAATTTATGTTAAGAAGCCCTGGAGTTTTTATTACTGTAAAGAAACTCTCTTTAGATATTTTGTAGTAAAATGTTAAGTTAAATGCTTCAATAAAATCTAACTTTTTGTTATTCTTGTTGTTTTAAGCAGTTTAAATGTTGAAGGCTAAATGGTTTAGTTCTTGATGGCTCAATAGTATGTCACACTGAAGGCTAAATAAAAAAAATTAGACTTATAGTCATTAATTTTATGCTCTTGAGTCTCATAGCTACTGCGCTAGGAAACTCTGTGGCACGTTATCAGGATATACTTGCTGTGGTAGATCATATTGTTAACGGTGCTCAAAGATTAAGTTGTAGTTCCTTCGGCATCGACTATAAATAAACCTAAACGGTAGAGGAGAATAAATAGTAATAAGATAACAACTCTTCTACTTCATTACAAAATGTATCATAGCTTACGCCTCAAAGTCCAGTGCTAAGGATGCCATAGGATTGTTCTTGTCCTATTATTACAAGCTGCACAACAGCGTGGGTTCGTTGCAGTGTCCCCTTAGGAAGTGCCAGTAAAGCGAGTGAAATCTAGAATTTATATATCATTAATATGGTCAATCTTATGGTATAAAGGAATTAAAATTATTGGATTAATTAATAACCCTTAAAACTTCGATCAAATTTTAAGACTGTTCTACTGAATGAAAAAAGAATAAACTAATGAGAACACGGCGCATTTATTGCGGCAGAGTCTTTTAATGACAGTAACTCGGTCGGTCGACTGCAGTCACGTATTCAAATACAGTAAGCCCGAAAGTAACATCGCATCTGATTGAATCATGATGTACACATCTTAATTATATTGGAAGTATATATTTATACAGGGTGAAAAGTATTTAAACCGACAAACTCTTGGTGGTTGTAGGGGACATCAAAACAAATATTTTTCCCTAATGTCATTTTTTTCCTACGAGGATTATTTAAACCGGTGGAGGCCGTATTACGCTCTTCAGTTGTTAGAGGCCGTATTACGATCTTCAGTTTTTAGAGGGCGTATTACGCTCTTCAGTTGTAGGCAACTGCTGTCCACCAGTGTGGTAGTGCATTGTCTCTGTTTACTAATGGAGCGATACACCTGGAGTGAGTACACTAATATGGTTGGTCCCTACTACGTAGCGCACCACAGCGGACGAGCTGCACAGCGGGTTTATCAACAACAATATCCTAATCGCCGTATCCCGCATCATACGACCTTTGCTGCTGTGTACCAACGTCTGCATGAGACCGGGTCATTTAGCACATTACCTGGGCAGGGATTCCGTCGCACGGTAAGAACGCTGCAATTTGAGGAAGCTCAGGAGCGGGATCCTTCAATCAGCACTCGTGCAATTGCACTTAACATGGGGACGAATCAGACGAATGTAAGAACTGTCCTTCACGAGCAACTGTTACGTCCATTTCACTTACAGCATGTTCACAACCTGGAAC
Source organism: Schistocerca americana (assembly GCF_021461395.2). NCBI lineage: Eukaryota > Metazoa > Arthropoda > Insecta > Orthoptera > Acrididae > Schistocerca > Schistocerca americana. The sequence continues at coordinate 148,812,351 of NC_060124.1, forward strand.
CAGTTGATTATCCTCTCAGATCACAGTTTTCGCAGTTGTACCTGGAACAGTGTGAAATGTATCCTACATTTCCATCCACAGTGTTGTTTAGCGATGAAGCAACGATCAGGCGTGATGGAGTCTTCAACATGCACAATTCGCATGTTTGGAGTGAGGATAACATGCCACAGTTACTAGCGCTCATCAAGTGCGGCTCTTCGTTAATGTGTGGGTCGGTGTTGTTGGGGACTGTTTAATTGGGCCGAATCTGCTACCTATGCCATTAAAAGGCAGGCACTATTCCTGTTTTCTCGCCAGAGCATTGCCAGATTTGCTGGAAGGCGTCCCGCTCCCTACAAGACAACGAATGTGGTTCCAACATGACGGGGCGCCGGCACATTCAGTCGTCGTATGCGTTGATTCCAGGACCGACGGTTCCCAATACTCCTGGGGTTTTTTCCCGTGTCAGACAGAACATGACCTGACGGTGTAGCCTTTGGCCGGCCGATGTGGACGAGCGGTTCTCGGCGCTTCAGTCTGGAACCGCGCGACCTCTGCGGTAGCAGGTTCGGATCGTGCTTCGGGCATGGACGTGAGTGATGTCCTTAGGTTAGTTAGAATTAAGTAGTTCTAAGTTCTAGAGGACTGTTGACCTCAGATGTTAAGTCCCATAGCGCACAGAGCCATTTGAACCATTTGGTGTAACCTTTGTTTACGCGTCAATAGAGGCAGTTTGGAAAATCTACTGTTATTGAAATTGGGTTGCGTTAATGTGTTGTCTCTTGGTCATAAAAAATGTAAAAGTGTTTGTTGGTTTAATTAATTTGCCGCCAGAGCAATGTTCCCCTACCGGTTTAAATACTCCTCGTAGGAAAAAATGACATTAGGGAAAAATATTTGTTTTGATGTCCCCTACAACCTCCCAGACATTAGGGAAAAATATTTGTTTTGATGTCCCTTTCAACCTCCCAGAGTTTGTCGGTTTAAATACTTTTCCCCCTGTATAAAAAGCGCAAAGCCATCATTGCAGATCAGCTATCAACTCCATCCCTGCAATATATTTTTAACTTTTAAAGCATTTGTAAGCCTGTGGCAGCCTTCATACACTTATTCTAAGAATTCACGTGTCATTATACAGATTATACATATTCGAATACAGTATTACTAGTGTTGTGCTTTACCAGTCACGTCGTTTAAAGGACAGGGCGTAATGCAGTGTGGCATGGAACGATTATGTGAGGATTTGCGGTAGCGAAGGCGAATGAAATTAGTGAGAATTGCTGTAAGAATTCTAGGAAAGTGTGGTTCCCCATCTGTAAAGGAGACCGGATACAGCACGCTAGTGCAACCTATTGAGTACTGTTACAGTGTTTGGGGTCCGTACCAGGTCGGATTAAAGGAAGATGTCGAAGCAATTCAGAGGTGAGCTGCTAGATTTGTTACTGGTAGGTTCGAACAACACAGCTGTTACGGAGATGCTTCGGGAACTCAAATGGCAAGCTCTGGAGAAAATACATTCTTTCTTTTGATAAAATTTAGAGAATCAGCATTTGAAGCTGACTGCAGAACGGTTCTAATGCCGCTGTCATACATTGCTCGTGATGTCCACGATGATAAGATACGAGAAATTACGGCTCACGTGGAGCAATATAGATGGTCGTTCTTCCCTGGCTCTTTTTGCGAGTGGAACAAGAAGAAAATGACTACTAATGTAGCTTATAAGATCGCTATTTCTCAAAAATGTTATCAAAAATTTTGATCTATGTGTAGCTCCACATGTAGAGAGAGAAACTGATTTGCATGTCAAATTCTCGTGGGACTTGATGCATAGTTACACTACTTACGGAAGTATTAAAAGCGACTTCTGTCAATTCCGGGAGTCTATCATTTTATTTTGCTTTTAAGAGTTTTTACTGTTATACAAGTTATGCTTTTTACGCTTCCGTGATTGGAAAAAACGATTTCTTATCCAAAACGGTAAAAGTTGCACTACAGTAAATACAGGGTGAGTCACAAGTGAGGAAAAATATGTCATGCAAATTGTCACATACTGAGCTACAGACATAAATTCGTTTTCTCCATGTTCCTATGTCAATAAATGACAATGCAATTGAATGGTAAATATCTGTAAATATGAAGTGGACTTTTTGGTGTTAACTGTGCGCCGACAGTGGGCAAGGAGACAGATCGGCAACATGGCACAACACGCGAGTGTTGTAGGTAGTCTAGCCGCTCACGAGAAGGCGAAGCATGACAACGCCCACATCTACGAGGCCTGTTCAGAAAGTAAGCTCCGATTGATTGCCAAATTGAAACCACAGTGAACATCAGAAATGTTTTACTTGTAACAATTAGCTACACCTTTCAGCTACTTCTCTACGTAGTCGCCGTTCTGACTTAGACTTTTGTCATAGCGTTGTACCAACTTTTCAATAGCCTCATCATAGAAGGCAACCGCCAGTGCTTTCCGCCAATTCTCCACGCTGGCCTACACCTCGTTGTCTGTGTAAATATGTTGTCTTCAAAGACAGCGGTTCATGTGACCAGAGATGAAACTCAGGGGGAGACAATTGCGGACTGTATTGTGGGTAATCTAACATTTCCATTTGAAAACTGCGCAGGAGCATCTTCATTGCCCCTGCAGAATGCGGCTGAGAATTGTCGTGAAGACGAAACAGCACGACAGTTATGTAATGTTAGCTGCATAGCTTCAGGCGAAATTTCTCACCAGGCCCTCGTACTTGGTGGCAGACACTATTTTCTAGACATCTTTACCCACTCACTGCGAGCTCAGAAATGAGAAGAGCGACGTGATGCTAACTGGGGTTATACTAGAGACACTACCCAACACATCTGTGCAAAGCTTTATCGGATTTTCATAGTCGTTTCCATTTCGCGACCGATCGGAGCTTACTTTCTGAACGCCCCTCGTATCACGTACCGGTTTCGCTGGCCGGTATTATGTGTATGCAAAATACAAAATACAACTACACAGGTATGTGGCAGTTAATACAAACGAATACATTACAGCTGTACAAATCGAGACTAACATATAAACACATGACCAGAAGTTGCAGTGGTGGTGTAAAAGTATTGTTCGAAATGACGGCCACGATGTGTGTGGCAAAGTTGAAGTCTTCGCATGAAGGATTGCTGAACACAATCCAACATGTCTGTATCTCTTTGAGTAATTTCACAGGCATGTTGTATTCAGCGTTGAAGGGTGTTAACATCAACAACCTCTCCTTCATAAATCACAGTTTTCAGATGGCTCTACAAAAAGGAATCCGGTGGATTCAGGTCTGGCGTTCTTTCTGGCTATGCTACAGGGCCTCCACGACAGATCCGTTTCGAAGGGAAGGCATTGTCCAGGTGGCGTCCATTGTGCCACTGAAGTGAGTGGGTTCACCATCATGCATGTACCACAGGTTCAGACGAAAGGCCAAACTAACGTCTTCCAACAAGTCTGGTAATGTAGCATCCAGAAAACGCAGATACCGCTCTGCTGTAAGCCTTTGTGGTAGCACATGTGGCCCTATGAGTTGGTGATCAATAATACCACACCACATATTGACACCGCATCGTTGTTAGTATCACTGCGCGGTGGAGGTTTTCTTCCCCCCACTACTGCCAATTAATGGAACTCACTATACCCTCCTTCGTGAGATAGGCTTCATCGGTGAACAGTATTGTTCATGAAAAATGCTGGTCGTGGGTCAGACGCCGTAGGATAAAGTTGCAGAAGTCCAGCCTCCTCTGGTAGTCTTCCGGCAATAATGTCTGTATCTTCTGCGAAAGGGATGGTAATGGTTTCTGTGGAGTACTCGAATAAGAGTAGATTGTGACATTGCGACCGCAGTGGCGGGAGACCTGGTGCTTATTAATCGGTCCTCCGCAACTGTTTTGTAACACTTTATCTTCGTCATCCGCACTGTACGTCGACGGTCGGCCACGACCACTAAATCCTGGAGGTGCTACACATGCAACATACTCCCTAAAGCGCCTGTCCACAGAGTAAGACGTTTTTGCGGATGGATGTCGCCGGTCAGGAAACCTCTCGTGATATAGTTGCCTTTGCAACGTCAGCTCTTCCATCTGGATGCCCGTGAGGTGGATGTGGACGTATTCCTCATTTGTGAAACTTGTCATAGTACTGCAGTAACACTGCGACGTGGCCGTTATCAGCTGTCGACACGGCGAGTATCGGGCAGAGTGACCAGCGCAGAGGTGTTGTAAACACGTCATGCGGGCCGCGGTTTTACTTCCGCCGTTGACCACTCTTTCCGCTTACAGGACACACATTTCCTAACATGGGACTGTACACTCCGTTACCACCGGCAACGTGTGATTCACAAGTTCTGATACAATTTCACATACTTTACGATGGGATTTGTTCTTTCTGGTATCTTTCAAACGCTGACAGATACACATCAGCTCATTGGTGTTTCATGTGTTGTATCTATGGGTGAATGACATGTCGTGATCGTGAGGCTCGTCGGTATCTCGTACAATGGTTAACAGGTGTTTCTGTTTTACGTACACAGTACACCAAGGAGAACGAAATTAAGAACGGTGCGTCACGTGTTACGTATAGAAACATGCGGTCCTCGACATATTTATCCTCAATTATGACTCACCCTGTAAAATTTTGTGATAATAGTAATTATATTAAAATAATTTAACAAAGTACATAGCTTCACAGCACAATCTATTGCTCAGTTAGCTGCCTGTCATCTGAAACACAACTGATAATACCGTACATTTTATCATTTGCGACTAATAAAAATGGTTCAAATGGCTCTGAGCACTATGGGACTCAACATCTGTGGTCATCAGTCCCCTAGAACTTAGAACTACTTAAACCTAACTAACCTAAGGACATCACACACATCCATGCCCGAGGCAGGATTCGAACCTGCGACCGTAGCAGTAGCGCGGTTCCGGACAGTGCCTAGAACCGCTAGACCACCGCGGGCGGCTGCAACTAATAATGATTTCTCTATAGTACGTTGGTCAAGTGGAAAATCGGTTTTAAATGATTATGTTTGACTCATTACTATCGCTTAACTTACTACTTATTTGTTAATTTCCGAAAATTAATGTTATGTTAAAAAATTCATCGCTTGTTTAGCAGATAGTTTTTTTCGAAAATGCCACAGATTTTTCGTTGTCAGGACTTACTACTCGTGATGAACTTGGTAAATTCATGAGTCCATTATAATTATCCGGGCTGTTATGCCGTGGTCGTTTGATGAATTTTGTCATCAACCGACCACGGCATAACAGCCCGGATAATTATAATGGACATGATATTTCCGGCCGTGAAATTCTACATTTTAGTAAATTCATGAGTGCAGGGAGATAAGGGGAAAGGAATGCGTATAATTTGTTACCTCTGTAGTTTCTATGATGTCAAGATTCTGTCAGACGCAAATCCTGACTTGCCATGCCGCATTACGTGCTCTAGGCAGGTATTTCGATCAGACTGCTTGTGATTGCTTTCTAATATGATTACCATTTCGCTGTAGACCCTATTTATGTCATTGTTTCAAACTTTTGACTGAAATACACTGATAAGCTCACTGACCACCACGAGACTTACTGCCACCTGGTGGTATTGTGTACACCTAATGAGGTAACTAAAGTCTATAAGGTGTATTATTGTTATAAGGCACAAAATGAAGGGGTGAGTAGAGGACAGTGAAATAAGAACATAAATCCAGGAGACAATGGTTGCTCCTGATACCGCGTATTAGAATTGCTAACATTAACACCTCATAACAGGATACCCCAAGCATCCAAACTGCGGATGTTCACTTGAGCTCAAACATGTTACAACAGTATTCCACCCCGCCACCGTTCGTGTGAATCGAGGCTTCAGCACGTCTCCATTCATGTTCTTACAGCCCTGGAGTGTTTCAAATGAATCGACAACCGTCCTTCCAAATTCTTTCTCGAAGTTCTTGGCTATCTTCAACATAGCTGAAATACACCAAAGCTTTAAACTACACCCACAAAAATGTCCATCTGGTTTAAGTTGTGGAAACTTGCAGACCATATTACTAGCGACCTATGAATGTTACGCTTTTGTCGAAACTGCCAGTACCTACAAATTCAGAACGATGATATAATCAAACGAAGGCAATTTATCACTTTGGTTTGCGGCGTTTTGAAATAAAAGTAGCCTTAGTTTCACTGTTCATAGGGAAAATTTGTTTACACATTGGTTTCCGGACACGAGTTCATTAGGATTATTTTCTTCTTTCCTTGTCTTCTACTCGCCTTCTTTCCTTGGTACCTATAATACTCAGACAGCTTGTATAAGCAGAGCAGAGATGAAGGGGAAAGAATTCTATCGACAATATGAGCCGCAGCTGGAGTAATCCACAGAAAAAAGCAGTAGGTATCCAAGATCAGTTCTGGACCACGGGCAAGTGGGATGAGCAACCCTACAATACTGATGTAGCTGACAGCAGGATAGGAGGGTTCAGTTTATATAAAATTCAAGGTCACTGAAGACGTCACTTCCTGTGTCAGGCTGCACTTGACCTTGGGCATATTGAGTAAAATTTGGTTTCATAGGCAATATCGGTTACAATTGAGGCAGTTTGGTGAGCTTTCCCCCCCCCCCCCCCTCTGTCTAACCCAGACCTACCCACACAGCTGATAAGGACTTCCGATGTTTACGGTTGGAGTTGGGTATTCTGCATACAAATGGCCTTGAGAGGGGCTTTTAAGTCACAATTGAGGCAAGCGGGTATACTAGATGGCATTGATCATGAGTTCAAGCTTCACATCCTGCCCACACTACCTTCCCCATCCCCTCTCTCTCTGAGGCCTGCTTATACACCTGAGGCAATGTTGGTGTCGGGAAACAGTTCACCTTGGGAATACTAGCACAGATCGTCGGTCACCTATTCTCCCCTAAGCCCAGGGCCATCCAACACAAATGATAAAGATTTTAGGTATTACTTTACACTTGACCTTGAGAGGATGGATCAGTTTATACATGAGGCAACTGTACTAAGTACATTGATGATCACCCACAACTTACCTGAAGTACTACCATGAACCAGTTCAATGCACTGATAGCAACTTCTGAAAACCGGACATACAGCCTCCAGGTGGGAAAATGAGGGTCAATTTCTGGACAAATGGGATTCAAAATCCCTCCCTCATCCTCCTGTTCTGCTCTTGTAACTAGAATACTTCTGTGATGGCTACATTTCATGCTGGATACCGTAGAGAGAGAGTGTGGTATGCTATAAAAACAATTTTTCTACTTGTAGAGAAAGGATTAAGAAATAAGAGTGTCGTAGCGAATTAACATGTCATCGACTTTTTTCTCACAATAAAATTTTTGTCTTCCTTGCAAAGTAATTATTTATGGTTTTCTCTACTCCTTCTATAATATTTTCGTTTTAATCATTTCTTTCAAATCACTTTCTCTGTTTGTTATGTGAAGGAAAGGAACTAGCAGCATTGGGTGAAGAAAAACCACACATACCAAGATACATAATATACTATTTACGCATGTACACACATGGTGTGCAATCAGTCACACATACTTTCGGACACACACACACACACACACACACACACACACACACACACACACACACACACACATACACATACACATACACACACACACACACACACAAACACACACACACACACACACACACACACACCTATGAAAAAGGGATTCGTCAAACTATTCCACTCACACACAGACACAAACACACTCACATCCACTATAAATAACGACTCACACGCTCAATCGCTCAAAGAACAGTGTGAGTGCGTGAGGGTCCTATATCCACAAATGAAATGTATGCTGTCATGAAGCGAAAACTTGACTTTCAGCATCAGTGCAGTATGGACCTCATGACCTGTAGATAGAATGACTACTTTTCACACCACATATAGAGCATGACAAAGCCCTCAAACACCTTCTGTAATCCTGTGTTGAGGTATCCTCTAAGGTAGCGCGATGCAACCTCTTGGCTCCCCTATGGCTGACATCCGCAACTATTTGGTATGCATACATCTTTGACCTGAGCCCCTCGAATTCTAGAAACTGCAACGCACTCGTCTCATCTTTCATCAGACCGATAACCTTCATTTTTCTTGATGGTGTTCCACAAGGATTATCAGCCACACAACGAGATGTGTCGAAGGTTTCGTAATTGTGCCTAATTGCCTCATCTGAAACACTGTCTTTCACCCAGTAGGAGAAACTGCCCTTGTCCATGCAGAGAAATTGGGAATCGGCGAAATCTCGCTTTGTAGACTCTTAGTGAAAGTTCTATGTGTGGAGTTTTGGTGGTCTGTAAACGCATACTGATATAGATATGGTCTGTGAACTGCACTGAAACCATTTTCCCATCGTCTAGTTCTCGATTGAAGGTGGAGGCCCACTTGAAATTTGGCCTTGCAATGAAATCACTTGCGCCTTAACGTCCATCTCAACAGTAAACTAAACGAATTTTACAGTATTCTCTAAGATATTCAGTTTTTTCCCAGAAACTGAATTTTTTATTATTTTATAGAAATCTTTTACGAAATTGCATATTGCGAGAGCCTTCTCTTAGGCTATTAATTCATTTTACGCCTTCAGCTAGCATGACTGGTTGAAAGAAATGCCTCTGGGGATTGTGATAAGTTTGACCCCAATCTGAGATGTTGCTGGAGATACCTGTAACGCAGAGTATGTCTCTGCTTGTTCCCCAGCGTTGTTATCAATTGGGAGATGGTACCTTTGCACAGAACTAGGCGCTCCAGGCGTAGTGGCATGTCTCTGTGAACGGTATGCGAGTGGGTGAGATATTCCTGGTCTGCCTCCAGGATGTCCCTCTCCAGAATCCTCAGTCACATATCGGACATTTTTCTTCAGTCTCGCGTTTTCCGCTTTCGACATCCTTCAGAACCCTCCAGTCAGCAGAGGCGGCTGCTTGGCTCACACGTACGGGTTATTTACGTCCAAGTAAAGAATGGAAGTTAGTTCTTCAGATGACCCTTTCTCCTCCTCACTCATTGGTGTACCCTTACATGCATTGGGAAAGCCCCCACAAATCAAGTGTTTGATGAAGAGCAACATTTCGTTATTGGTCAACAGCTCAGTGTCGACTTGCATCTTCTCCATATTGCATCCTACGAAGTACCTAGTACCGTAAAATAGAATGCAGAATCTAGAAAGTATGTACTCAGACTTAAAGTCAGGAACTTCTCATAGATATCCATTAGCACGCATACATCGGTGTTCACGTATAATCTGACATGTTTGACATGTTCATCTACATCAGGGATATCTAACTTTTGCCATCTGTTCATCTGCTACGGCAATTCCAGTCATTTTTTGTGAATGCGGTTATACTGAGATATAGCGTTTCACTGAGTCTCTCCATTGAATCCATCTATTCGTAGAGAAAGACCTCGTCTTTATCGCAAACTGAAACTTCGCATCATTGGGATACACGGCTCTGGTGATATGCTTATTCCCAATTTATTGTCTCACCACGTTACTGAAGCGACATGTGTATGAAACGTAGTGAATCCACTGAGCAGAGTATTATTACTGGTGTACTTCTCTTCGAGAATGAAATCTTATCATTCTTCAAACCCAAATCACCCATGTGCTCAACAGCAAAGAGAGCATCATATCTGTTGAAATTGTGGAACAAGATGGGTGTGTGGCATGGCAGTTTGTACTTCAAGTTTTATGGGCTGTGCGCAAGCCTGCAGAGCTTCCAGTCTACCTGGGGTTTGCGCATTTCTATCCAGCAGCAGCCCACAAATATGACAATTAACTGCCTGCTCGTATAAGGCATCATTCTTCTGCGAGTCGCCATGGGAACTTTGTTGCGATAAATCCCATCAACACCCCATTCGACTTTTTAGAGCTCAGCAAATTATCTCACAGGACTATTCCCAGCATTTTATTCTACTTTGTTGTGACTTCGTCCATACAGACATAAAACTTGATATGTTGTCACGTATGGTACATGCTGTTCTGTGAAATGGTATGAGACGTGTAGGGGTTACCTTCACAACAAGCCACAGGGGATAAGAGGCATTCAGTGTCAGCACACGTGATGAACAGATGTCCCTCCTAGTCGTGCGCGTTCTTAAACATTAAGAACTTTTGACTTCGCAGGCATTACCATATGTATCGGTTCCTCAAATGGCTCAAATGGCTCTGAGCACTATGGGACTTAACATCTATGGTCATTAGTCCCCTAGAACTTAGAACTACTTAAACCTAACTAACCTAAGGACATCACACAACACCCAGTCATCACGAGGCAGAGAAAATCCCTGACCCCGCCGGGAATCGAACACGGGAACCCGGTCGCCGGAAGCGAGAACGCTACCGCACGACCACGAGCTGCGGACTATCGGTTCCTAGTTTGAGCAATCCGTCTGACGCCTTTCATGATTGGCAAAGGAGCAAAGGGCTATGTGAACATTACGTAAACGACTTGAATACCTTCAATTTGATTTTTTCCCCGACGGCGAAGGCATATCCCAGCAGAATAATTCAATTTCACAAGATCACAACAGTGCTGCATTGGTATGAGGAACGTGGTAGTGAACTCTGCTTGAAGCCTTGGCCACAAAATATGACTGTTCTGAAACCGATAGTGTACTGCTGGAACGCTATACGGTGCCAAATTTCACCTGAATGTAACAAGGGGGCATTATGTGACCTGTGCATTGGCACCTGTTCTCTGTGCCTCGGTAAACCGACCAAGTACTTGTCGAATCCATACCACACCGAGCTGCTGCTCTATTGTGATTCAAACATTGTGCGATTGAATAACTAGAGTAGCCACTCGTTTTAGTAAGACACAGTGTCCTAATTAGTACAAATGCTTGTAGATTACGCCATTATCTAATTGGGCTTAAATTTAGCTAGTGGTTTATTTTAATAATAAGTACAATTCTCTCTCCACACATTGTTATAATCAACTTCGCACTAGCACCTGTTATGGGAGTGGGAGGTGTTCGACGGACCGTCCATATATTTGAATGCAATATTGTCCTCGTCTCTGATCTGACTTACGAATTCTTCCAAACAGCCCTAGGTCATCTCGTAATTCTTAAAAAGGCAATATAATTCAGTCTAATACTGTGAGGAAGACGTCGATCTTAGAGACCTCTGTGGCGTATCCATTTTGGAGATTAAGGAGAGATTAATGAATTTTACCAAGTGTTTAGAAATGAGTATCGGGGATTTAAAGCTTTTCACCTGGTACATACAAGTGGAATAGAACGATCCACGTGCGGAATGTCAATGGGCCAGACTCGCAAAATAATACCAAACAATTTTATTTACTAACGCCAATTCCACATACAACACACCTTTGTACTTTGAGAACAAAAGCAAAAAATGTGAACTGATATTTCATAATAAAATATTCAAGACAGCAACGGCTACAAAAGTACCGTCAAAACAATAACTGACAGCCTTTATACATTCATCATCATCATCATCATCATCATCCAATTCAATCATTAAATGATGTGGCCTCTTTGAGTTGTGGATTCAGGTAAGCCTTCAGCAGTCCGCTCCATGTGGAACGGTCATGGGCAGTTCTCTGCCAGGTGCTATCAGCGATATTTTTGATATCTTTGTCCCATCTGTCCGGTGCTCTCTCGGACTCCACTCCAGTTCTAGCTTCGTCCATATGCCGTCTTTTCTTCTCGCGACGTGGCCAGCCACTGCCATTTCAAGAAGCCTACTGTCTCTAAGATGTCCTTATCCTTCGTCACAGACGGGATGTCATCGGCCGTTTTCTTATCCTTTTTTGTATAGCCCAGCATTGATCTTTCCATGGCTCTGTGCTGTCCTTAGTTTCCCTTTTGTAAAGGAGTTCAGTGTCCATGTCTCGCCACCATACGTCAGCACAGGAAGATTGCATTGATCAAATACTGGTTTCGTCAGATTTACTGGCATTTTTATCTGAATACGGCTGATTTCCTCCCAAATGCTTGCCAGCCAAGCTTAATGAACCGATAAATTTCTGGCCTTACGTCTCCCTTTATATTTATAATATGGCCAAGGTTGATATATTCACTGACCTCTTCTAATGGACTGTCCTTGACTTTCACATCTCCGGCTGGGACCCATTTGTTGGACTTTGCTTATGTTTTGGAAAGGTTCATGTCCAAACCAAACAACTGACATACCGATGCAAGATCTGCAAGTTTTGGAGCTCTGAGAAATCGTTGGCCAGTAAGGCAATATCATCAGCAAATGGCAAGTTGGTAAGCCTTCTTCCATTAATTCTAATTCCATTACCTTCCCAGCTCAGCTTCATACATTCACTGGGTTATAAAACAAAGGGTTCTGAACAACAAATCAAAGGCTCTTAAAATGTTTTTTATCCATAAGAAAAAAAGTACTGGTTACTCAAGCAGCTTGAGCATGGGTGGAGGTCGTAGTTATTTCACGGGAAAGGTAGTTCGCATAGTTACACAACTTGGATACGGAAAAAGCCCATGCAAATTTACACCAAACAAAACAAATCGTTACATGTTACTGAATTACTTTGAATTTACTTGAGCAACAGTCGATAAGCCACCTTACCTAATGCTGAAGAACAGACGGCCAACAGCCTGAGTTAACGAACTGAACCCGGCCAGGTTTTACTAAACTCAACAACACATGACAACTGATATAGAACCAAAGCATTAAAAAAAAATCCCACAACAGTCAATTACGGCAACATTGCAGTCAAAACATGACCTGAAAATAAAATTTTTAGATTAAAATCATTTCTTCTGCTAGCAGTCTTAACTATTGGCAAAGATAAATAGTTTCACAGTTTACAAGTACTGCGCCTGACCAGTGGCTTCCGACGGGCGCAACGTATTCAGGAACAGCTGCTGGCACAATAACCACTTTTCCATACAGGTCTTTTCCCAGCTTAATTTATTACACACAAATAACCACTCAGAACTTTACAACAAAAGAAACAAGAATAAATATACATGGAGAAGCAGTCATGTACATATCAAAAGGAGAATCCTTGTGACAATTTACTGTACGAGAAATTCCAAGCGACTGACTCGTTAGTGAACACACAGCTAACTGAAGAATGATGAGCCCTTAACAGAGAACGCGGCGGTTTAAGCCTGCTCACCCTAAAGACAAATATGGCAGGATGTATGCCTACAGTCAAGGTCGTATCCAGGATTTTGTCAAAAAAGAGGGGGGGGGGGGGGGGCGAGGATACAACTTGTTACAGAGGACCTTGATAAGGCTCATGTTTTTCATCTTATGCTGAAAACAAATTTATTTATTTATTAACTTTATTTATGCATAAAATATTTTCGTACTTCTAGCTGCGTGAGTTCAGGGCAAAACCTCGAGCTTCAGACGGTTTCCATCATCATCTTCGTCAGGAGCAACAGAGTCGGTTGCTCGTGACGAAAAATGTGGTCGAAATCGTCGAATGCTCGAGGCTTTGCCCTGACTTGACGCGGCAAGAAATCCGAGAAGGTTATATACAACAGTGCCATCGCAAAATATTCCGTTCTCATGTACACAATTTACTTTCTGGAGGCCTTCATGCGAATAGTATTTGGCCTGTAAAATTAAGTAAGAAAAGCATGTCTTAAAAATGTATAACATACTGCTTCTGATGCTAAGGACGATTTACGCTGATATGTATCGACAGGGAACGTATGGTGTCTAAAGACAACTTGTAATGATAGGGAACATTTTGTTCGTGGTGCTTGACGTAAGTTGTAGTGTCGGTGTCGCTGACTGGGAATTGAGCACTGAAATTCAAATATCCACAGTTCGCTTGCATGTGCGTAGAAACAACATCGTATGTTTTACGTCGTAGATGAATTTATTTGCATCAAAGGCTGTGTAACCATATTACCGTGGATACATTCAGACTCATTTATGAGGTCACATACATTAGAAATCTTGTTGAGCTAATGCTTAAATCAGCGTTAAGATCGCAAAACTGTATCTCACAGGATCTGTGTATTCTTTTTTGCCTGCGTACTCGGTTCGCTGGACAAATAATCAAAGTAGCTGTATTAATGAGTTTTATTACAATACTTAACTTTGAAAATTACACTGATGTGTCGCAAGCAAAGGGTGACATACGAAATAATCAATCTTCTCCAGTGCAGACACTCCCAAGTCTGTAACATATAGAGAGTACAAGCGAAGTGATCTAGCGTTGACGCTCCTATTGAACTTGCTAATGTTGAAGCTGCTATTGAACTGTGCTGTCGCTAGACGGTCGCGGCACTTATATCTTCTTCACATCGGCACCTCTGCTGTCGCATTGGAGAGGGGCCGGCCAGCGTGCGATTGGCTGACGTCTTCTCACAGCCATCTCTTCTCAATCATTCCATTTGGCGAGCCGTCGCCTGATTTTATGCCGTAACAGGTTGCTATAGTTTCAAGGTAACTACTGAAATGATAATATTAAAAAGTTTTGCTCACTTAAGAATATTGAAGAAATTTACTGATATGAAAGCAACTTTAAAAAAAAATATTGAGATTAAGTTGAGAAACTTGAGGTGCTTTCATGTGCTCAAGAAATGATGAACTGGTTTCAGATAAGTGGTAAATTTTAACAGAAGATTGTAGTAGGAGACTGTCAAATAAATCTGAACCCGTTTAACTTTATAAGTTATTCGGCCTAACATTAAGATTCTTCTGCCCTGCGTTGGTGATCCTTATATTAGAGGACTGAGCTGTGTTTTGTTAGCAAAGAGGCAATACATTATATTCCAGTTCAAATTCGTTTCCAAGAGTGTGAATTAATCATATTACCAAATAACGAATTGTTTCATTGGCATTTGGCTGTTTTTTCTATACAGGGAGTTCGGAAACTATTCGTTCATATTGATGTAGGAGGATGAGGATATCAATACAATTACGTTTAGTTATGTTGCATATAGCCCCTGACGGCTGTTGCTGATGCTGTTGACGATTTAAGCTGATAGTAGCCTGGCATGAGAATTACAGAAGTGGCATTCACAGTAACTGCTCGAATGCACTACTGTTGACCAGTACGCACGCAGTACATCGTCGGATCATTGATAGCCGTGTCCTTTCGAAGGTTTGTGGCACGTCCGCAGTGATACCAGCAGCGAAGGCAATCCTAGCGTCGAGGCCTTCTTCTGGTTTCATACAGCATGTGCATGTGAATCAGCGAGGTACTCGACCCCGCGCACATCAGCAGCAATTCGGTGGTAATAAGCAATCTCAGTAATAAGTTCATTGAACACTACACATTACTGCACCTTAACAGATGGCGATACCGTATCTTCGTGGAACTGCTGGAAGATGTATCACTGAATGTTAGACAAAAGACGAGCCGGCCGAAGTGGCCGAGCGGTTAAAGGCGCTACAGTCTGGAACCGCACGACCACGACGGTCGCAGGTTCGAATCCTGCCTCGGGCATGGATGTGTGTGATGTCCTTAGGTTAGTTAGGTTTAAGTAGTTCTAAGTTCTAGGGGACTTATGACCACAGCAGTTGAGTCCCATAGTGCTCAGAGCCATTTGAACAATTTTGAACAAAAGACGAACTTCCAGCACGATGGGGCTGCAGCCCATTTCAGCACCTGTGTGAAGAACCATCTGTGGACCACTTTCGGGATTCGATGGATCGAGCACCCTGTGGCATGGCTATCCAGAACACTCGACCTGTCTGTGTTTCTTTCTCTGGGGGATTCGAAACAGCTGCTGTATGAAACCAGAAGAAGGCCTCGACGCTAGGATTGCCTTCGCTGCTGGTATCACTGCGGACGTGCCACAAACCTTCGAAAGGACACGGCTATCAATGATCCGACGATGTACTGCGTGCGTACTGATCAACAGTAGTGCATTCGAGCAGTTACTGTGAATGCCACTTCTGTAATTCTCATGCCAGACTACTATCAGCTTAAATCGTCAACAGCATCAGCAACAGCCGTCAGGGGCTACATGCAACATAACTAAACTTAATTGTATTGATATCCTCATCCTCCTGCATCAATATGAACGAATAGTTTCCGAACCCCCTGTATAGAAAAAACAGCCAAATGCCAATGAAACAATTCGTTATTTGGTAATATGATTAATTCACACTCTTGGAAACGAATTTGAACTGGAATATAATGTATTGCCTCTTTGCTAACAAAACACAGCTCAGTCCTCTAATATAAGGATCACCAACGCAGGGCAGAAGAATCTTAATGTTAGGCCGAATAACTTATAAAGTTAAACGGGTTCAGATTTATTTGACAGTCTCCTACTACAATCTTCTGTTTAAATTTACCACTTATCTCAAACCAATTTATCATTTCTTCAGCACATGAAAGCACCCCAAGTTCCTCAACTTAATCTCAATAATTTTTTAAAGTGGCTTCCAAAGCAGTAAATTTCTTCAATATTCTTAAGTGAGCAAAACTTTTTAATATTATCATTTCAATAGTTACCTTGAAACTATAGCAACCTGTTACGGCAGAAAATCAAGTGACGGCTCGCCAAACGGAAATGATTGAGAAGAGATGGCTGTGAGTAGACGCCAGCCAATCGCACGCTGGCCGACCCCTCTCCAATGCGACAGCAGAGGTGCCGATGTGAAGAAGACATAAGTGCCGCGACCGTCTAGCAACAGCACAGTTCAATAGCAGCTTCAACATTAGCAAGTTCAATAGGAGCGTCAACGCTAGATCACTTCGCTTGTACACTATGTATTACAGACTTGGGATTGTCTACACTGGAGAAGATTGATTATTTTGTATGTCGCCCTTTGCTTGCGACACATCAGTGCAATTTTCAAAGTTAAGTATTGTAATTTCCTTATCGTAATAAAACTCATTAATACAGCTACTTTGATTATTTGTCTAGCGATCCGAGTATGCAGGCAAAAATGAATACACAGATACTGTGAGATACAGTTTAGCGATCTTAACGCTGATTTAAGCATTAGTTCAACAAGATTTCTAATGTATGCGACCTCATAAATGAATTTGTATGTATCCACGGTAATATGGTTACACAGCCTTTGATGCAAATAAACTCATCTACGATGTAAAACATACGATGTTGTTTCTACGCACATAAAAAAATTTTTGCATCGCTTTGCTTCCGAGACTTCCGGAGCCTGTACAGAAAATCGGAATAGAGATCAACATAAACATTTTCGACCTTTTTCTTGCTCATGAAAACCACACATTGCATGTCGTACCACCATACAGCCAGACCTTCAGAGGTGATGGCCCAGATTGCTGTACACACCGGTACCTCTAATACCCAGTAGCACGTCCTCTTGCATTGATGCAGGCCTGTATTCGTCGTGGCATACCATCCACAAGTTCATCAAGGCACTGTTGCTCCAGATTGTCCCACACCTAAACGGCGACTCGGCATAGATCCCTCAGACTTTTTGATGGGTCACGTCGTCCACTAACAGTCCTAATCAATCTACCCCAGGCATATTCGATAGGGTTCATGTCTAGAGAACATGCTGGCCATTCTAGTCGAGCGATGTCGTTATCCTGAAGGAAGTCATTCACAAGATATGCACGATGGGGACGCAAATTGTCACCCATGAAGACGAATGCCTCGCTAGTATCCTGCCGATATGATAGCACTGTCGGTCGGAGGATGGCATTCATGTACCGTACAGCCGATACCGCGCCTTCCATGAGCAGCACCGGCGGGTTGGCCCACATAATGCCACCCCAAAACAGCAGGGAATCTCCACTTTGATGCTCTCGCTGGCCAGTGTCTCTAGGGCTTTCAGCCTGACCGGGTTGCCTCCAAACACGTCTCCAACCATTGTCTGGTTGAAGGCATATGCGACACTCATCGGTGAAGAGAAGATGATGCCAATCCCGAGCTGTCCATTCGGCATATTGTTGAGCCCACCTGTGCCACGCTCCATGGTGCCGTGGTTGCACGGACCTCGCCATTGACGTCGGGAGTGAAGTTGCGTATCATGCAGCCTACTGTGCACAGCTTGAATCGTAACACGACGTCCTGTGGCTGCACGAAAAGCATTATTCAACATGGTGGCGTTGCTGTTAGGGTACCTCCGAGCCATAATCCGTAGGTAGCGGTCATCCACTGCAGTAGTAGCACTTGGGCGGCCTGAGCGAGGAATATCATCAACAGTTCCTGTCCCTCTGTATCTTCTCCATGTCCGAACAACACTGCTCTGGTTCATTCCGAGACGCATGGACACTTCCCTTGTTGAGAGTCCTTCCTAGCACAAAGTGACAATGCGGACGCGATCGGAACGCGGTATCGACCGTCTAGGCAGGGTTGAATTACAAACAGCAGGAACCGTGTACCTCCTTCCTGGTGGAATGACTGGAACTGATCGGCTGTCGGACCCCCTCAGTCTAATAGGCGCTACGAATGCATGGTTGTTTATATTTTTGCTCGGGTTTAGTGATACCTCTGAACAGTGAAAGGGACTGTGTCTGTGTCACAATATCCACAGTCAACGTCTATCTTCAGGAGTTCTGGGAACCGAGGTGATGCAAATCGTTTTTGATGTGTGTATTATAATCAATAATATTATTGTAATCACCAAAATTTTTCTGGGTTTATCACCTCATTGTCAACATGTAAAACTAACGACGTTTCGGTCACTGTTGCAAGTTATTACCTTCTTCAGGGAGTTTTTGTTTACTGCTGAATGATAAAACTTTGTTTCTTATACAGGGTGGTCCATTGATCGTGACCGGACCAATATCTCACGAAATGAAGGTCAAACGAAAAATCTACAGAGAAGGAAACTTATCTAATTTGAAGGGGGAAACCAGATGGCGCTATTGTTGGCCCTCTAGATGGCGCTGCCATAGGTCAAACGGATATCAACTGCGTTTCTTTAAAATAGGAACCCCCATTTTTTATTACTTATTCGTGTAGTACGAAAAGAAAAATGAATGTTTTAGTTGGGCCACTTTTTTTGCTTTGTGACAGATAGCGCTGCAATAGTCACAAACATTTGGCTCACAATTTTCGACGAGAAGTTGGTAACAGGTACGTTTTTTAAAGTAAAATACAGAACGTAGGGACGTTTGAATACTTTATTTCGGTTGTTCCAATGTGATACATGTACCTTTGTGAACTTGTCATTTCTGGGAATGCACGCTGTTACAGCCTGATTACCTGTAAATACCACATTAATGCAATAAATGCTCAAAATGGTGTCCGTCAACCTCAATGCATTTGGCAATACGTGTAACGACATTCCTCTCAACAGGGAGTAGTTCGCCTTCAGTAATGTTCGCACATGCATTGACAATGCGCTGACGCATGTTGTCAGACGTTGTCGGTGGATCACTATAGGAAATATCCGTCAACTTTCCCAAAGAAAGTAATCCGGGGACGTCAGATCCGGTGAACGTGTGGGCCATGGTATGGAGCTTCGACGACCAATTCACCTGTCATGAAATATTCTATTCAATACCGCTTCAACCGCACACGAGCTATGTGCCGGACATCCATCATGTTGGAAGTACAGCGCCATTGTGTATTGCAGTGAAACATCTTGTAGTAACATCGGTAAAACACTAAGTAGGAAATCAGCATACATTGCACCATTTAGGTTGCCATCGATAAAATGGGGGCCAATTATCCTTCCTCCCATAATGCCGCACCATACATTAACCCGCCAAGGTCGCTGATGTTCCACTTGTCACAGCCATCGTGGATTTTCCGTTGCCCAATAGTGCATATTATACCGGTTTACGTAACCGCTGTTGGTGAATAACGCTTCGTCGCTAAATAGAACGCGTGCAAAAAATCTGTCATCGTCCCGTAATTTCTCTTGTGCGCAGTGGCAGAACTGTACACGACGTTCAAAGTCGTCGCCATGCAATTCCTAGTGCATAGAAATATGGTACGGGTGCAATCGATGTTGAGGTAGCTTTGTCAGCATCGACGTTTTTGAGATTCCCGATTCTCTCACAATTTGTCTGCTACTGATGTGCGGATTAGCCGCAACAGCAGCTAAAACACCTACTTGGGCATCATCATTTGTTGCAGGTCGTGGTTGACGTTTCACATGTGGCTGAACACTTCCTGTTTCCTTAAATAACGTAACTATCCGGCGAACGGTCCGGACACATGGATGATGTCGTCGAAGTTACCGAGCAGCATACATAGCACACGCCCGTTGGACATTTTGATCACAATAGCCACACATCAACACGATATCGACCTTTTCCACAATTGGTAAACGGTCCATTTTAACGCAGGCCATGTATCACGAAGAAAATACCGTCCTCACTGGCGGAATGTTGCGTGATACCAAGTACTTATGCGTTTGCGACTATTACAGCGCCAAGTATCACAAAACGAAAGAAGTGGTCCAACTAAGACAATCATATTTCTTTACGTACTACATGAATATGTAATTAAAATGGGATTTCCTATGTAAAAAACGGAGTTCATATCCTTTTGAGCTATGGCAGCGCCATCTAGCGGGCCAACCATTGCGCCATCTGGTTTCCCCCTTCAAGCTAGATTAGTTTCGTTCTTTGTAGGTTTTTCGTTTGATGCTTATTTCGTGAGATATTTGGCCCGCTCACTATCAATGGACTACCCTGTATATCTGAAGACGTGGGTGTTATCTAAAAACGTTGGTAGTTTTACATAATGCACATGCATAAAAATTTTATTGACTTTGACAAAGGCTGCGGAAGCCTCTGTTTATATTTCTTTTGTATTACGTTTATTTACAAATACGTTAGTGTTGTGACAGTTGCACTCAGTGTTCCAATGATATTATCAATAAGACGTTTCACAGTAGAACATCGTTCTTGTACTAAAACATGAAGACATATATCTCCGTTTTACAAGTGAGTCACCTGCATGCACAGATAGATAGTACAAAATGATTATCTCTAGCAGCCTTCCAATGTAAATGTGGCTTTTAGTTTCGTGAGTTTCCGAAGAGGTTTGGCTCGCCTGCGATGCATCTCCTTTCATTTAAGGAGAGAGGCTACATCTTTAACGGAATGGAATCTGTCAGGAGAGAAAGCAATTCGAAAGGGATTGGCTGTGGCCTATTGAAGCAATTAACCAGAGCATTTGCGTAAATTGGTAATGGGAATCCACAGAAAACCATTTTTAAGATCGCTGGCGGATGGAATGCAACGACCTCGTCTCTCTAATCCAGGGATTGCTAGCTAAGCGCCACAAGGCACGGAATTAACCCATCCGGTGGAGAATTTCGAAAGACGGGTTGTTGCACAATGTTTGCAAATAAAATGAAATGCATCACAACAAAACGCACCACTTTGTTATTACATGTTTTTCCTTTAATTGTACATGTTTGGTCATCTGGCAGTACACGAATATTTTTTTATTGTCCAGGGAATTCGTAGTTTTAGTTAGTATGGCATTACAACAGCCTAAATTGGTTTTGGTCGAAAGGGGAAGATGGGCGGGGGTGGCGCACGCAGGGCGCAATCGACTTGGTTAATTCAAGCAGCCAGCTGAAACAATCTTTTAGAAAAGTACGAGCTATGGAATGTGTTGTCATCGAATACCCCTTCCACTCTCATAAACCCCTCGCCAGCGTTCCGTATCGGAACTGATTTTCATAACTGAATACGACCCGGATGACCAGATTGGGAGAGATTTTGCCATTTTGGCTAATAACGATAGAATTTTGAGCATATCTTAAAGAAATACAAGGATCGCCGTTTAGGCGATCCTTTTGTCGATCAACGCGCTTTTTGGACGACATAGGAGACCCAAGTGTATTTTTGTGCACTGGCTTTAAGTTACTGTTATTTATGATTGTGTTTGCCTCTCCTCTGCGTTGTGAAATACCGAAACATTACAACCCCAAGGTTGTATTCGTCTCCAATTAATGACTCCAGTGCTAACATTAAACTGCTATAGACAGGTAATTAGTCTATTATAGTATGGACGAATCAAAAGCGATTTTCCTCCTCCTTCTTGTTACAAACTTATCCATAATTAGAAGCTGTTACAACAGCCCACAGCACAAAAAACTAGACGGTGACAGTTACATTAACTAAATATGGATGGAAAAAGACCTAGAGGGCGCCCAAGAACACGGTGGGACACGGGAGTGAGAATATCTGTGAAAAGGAGAGGTGTGACCTGGCAGCAAGTGGAGGAAGAAGGATGGTGAGAGGAGCGAGCCAAATGGAGAGGACTCGTCAGCACCCAGACCTGGCAATAGCTGGAGAGGGATCCGGATACAACAACAACAACTTACATTGAATTCAACTGCAAGTACGAACTGAACTAATTAACAAAACAACTAGACTCAAGTAAGGCCAACAGTGTACAGTAGTAGGTTTTGGCTAAAGTAGGGATAGGCAATAGCCGGTAGTGCTATAGATATACTGATAGTTTAAATCTATCGATGGCCTTATCGATAGTGTGTATCCCTTTTTCGACGTTAGTTTGAAAATCAAAATATAAGAGGCGATTTAAAAGTTTTCTTTCTTAGGCCTTACAGTCCAGAATCGTTATGTTACTCAGGCAAAATTTCCGTGGGGAAAAAGGCAATCATCCCACAGACGCACAAGGTTGAAGACACAGGTTTGGTAAAACACAGTGACGTGCTGTGTGAAGAAGCCACTAACCGCCTGCTACAAATCCTCATCCGACGGGAATCGTCGGCCCTTGAAAACTATTTAAAGAGACCGAGGGGGTGAGAATCGCATCTGGAGATATCGGGACTGTAGGGCGGGTGCTCGAGTGTCTCGCACTCAGTTGGCGTAACTTCTGTGTTACGACATATACGATATCATTAATCATCAGCACCCCTTTGCGCACCATTTCATAAAGAAGTTTCAGACTGACTTGCTGCCCCATAGAGTTTCTTCGATGGATGTCCGCCAGTGTTTGTTCTTCGCCAGCCAAGAAAAGAATAACAGCAAGTTGGTCCTGTTTGGACGAATTTTGTAATAATGTCGCCACAGTTCGTGTTTCTGAATTTACCACATGCACTTCGGTAATACACGAATGCCACACTAATCCATTGCCCACATGCCGGTGCTGATATACACGCATCAGAGTCACGCTAATTGTTTATACGTTGCAGCAACGCCTTCACACGTAAACTTTTTGAGCGCTCCTTGTAACTTTCAGTTTTAGTACATGTTAATATATTTAGGTGATAGATGGGGGTGGGGCGGAGGGGTGGGGCATCCGGAACCCCTAGACCACACTCTACATCTACATTTACATCGATACTTTGCAAATCATATTTAAGTTCCTGGTAGAGGGTTCATCGAACCACTTTCACAATAATTCTCTATTATTCCAATCTCGTACAGCACGCGGAAAAAACGAACACCTATATCTTTACGGGACAGCTCTGATTGCCCTTATTTTTCTGTGATAATCGTAGGTCGGCGTCAACAAAATATTTTCGCTTACAGAGGAGAAATTGGTGACTGAAATTTCGTGACCAGCCTCAACCGCAACAAAAAACGCCTTTGTTTCAACGGTGTCCATCCCAAACCCTGTTTCATTTCTGTGATACTCTCACCCCTATTTCGCGATAATACAAAACGTGCTGCCCTCCTTTGGACTTTTTCGATGTCTCGGTCAATCCTATATCGTAAGGATCCCACATTGCGCAGCAGTATTCTAAAAGAGGGCGGACAAGTGTAGTGTAGGCAGTCTCTTTAATAGATGTATTACATTTTCTAAGTGTCTTGCCAATAAAACGCAGTCTTTGGTTAACCGTCCCCACAAAATTTTCTGTGTGTTCCTTCTAATTTAAGTTGTTCTAATTGTAATTCCTAGATATTTAGTTGAATTTACGGTCTTTAGATTTCACTGATTTATCGTGTAACCGAAATTTAACGCATTGCCTTTAGCACTCATGTGAATGACCTCAGACTTTTCGTGACTTCGGGTGAACGGCCAATTTTTGCTCCATACAGATCTTTTCTAAATCTTTTTACAATTTCTTTTGATCTTCTGATATTTTCACTAATCATATTAACAGAATCCTCCGTCGGTTCCTGGTAGAACAACATTATAACAAATGAAAAGCACCAGTTTGCTTTTGTTCTACAATATTGCTTTTATTGTTAACCGGTTTTCGGCTTACAAGGCCTTAGGTAATAATACTCAGTAAATGTCTGATGATGGCCTTGTAATCCGAAAACCGGTTAACAATAAAAGTAATATCGTAGAACAAAAGCAAACTGGTGCTTTTCATTTGTCTTTACTAGTCGACAAACGACAGCATCATCTGCAAACAACCTCAGGCGGCTGCTGAGATTGTCTCTTAAATCGTTTATATAGAAAAGAAGCAGCAAAGGGCCTATAACACTGCCTTAGGGGAACGCCAGAAATCACATCTGTTTTGCTCGATCACCTTCCGTCAGTTTTTACGAACAGGAAATCCCTGACAGGAAATCACGAATACAGTCACACAACTGAGACGATATTCCATAAGCACGCAATTTCACTACAAGCTGCTTGTGTGGCATGTACTTGCTCCATTTCAGTACTGACAGTTCAATATTTAAGTCCACAGCAGACTGATACATTAGCAGATCATATGTTAATGATAATTCCGCAAGGCAATACCAGAGTTTAAACTGTATAATTTACGAGGGCTGTCCAGAAAGTAAGTTACGATCAGTCGCGAAATGGAAACGACTAGTTAGTGGCAATTCATGGTTAACAATTGCTATTTTAAGAGGTACTGATAAACCTCTTCAAGGATTGGAGGCCTACAATGAAAGAGACATTATTTCTTATCGCACCTTTGCAGTTGGAGTTGTACCGAACAGGGATTATGGAACATGTGTGGTTACAACAGACAATCCGATAAAGATTTGCACAGTTGTGTTGGGCAGTGTCTTTAGTATGACCCTAGATAGCATCACGTCGCTCCTCTCATTTCTGAGCTCACAGTGAGCGCATAAAGATGTCTAGAAAATAGTGTCTCCCGCCAAGTATGAGGGCCTGGTGAGAAATTTCGCCTGAAGCTATGCAGCCAACATTACATAGCTGTCGTGCTGTTTCTTCTTCGAGGCAATTCTCAGCCGGTTTCTGTAGGGCAAATGAAGGTGCTCCTGCATCGTTTTCAATTGGAAATGTTTGATTATCCACAGTACAGCCCGTAATTGTCTCCCTCTGAGTTTCATCTCTGCTCACAGGAACCACTCGCTATGAAGACAACATTTTGGCACAGACAACGAGCTGTAGACCAGCGTAGAGAATTGGCGGAAAGCACTGGCGGCTGCCTTCTATGATGAGGGTATTGGAAAGTTGGTTCAACGCTACGACAAATGTCTAAGTCAGGACGGCGACTACGTAGAGAAGTAGCTGGAAGGCGTAGCTAACTATTACAAATAAAACGTTTCCGATTGTCAATGTGTCTTACATTTCGTGATCAATCGTAACTTACTTTCTGGACAGCCCTCGTAGTATATCATTTAAAGAATAAGCTTTCACGAACAGTCGCTATTAAACTGACACACGATCAATAAGTCCCTTTTGGGCTCAGTATCAAAAATGGTTCAAATGCCTCTAAGCACTATGGGACTTAACGTCTGAGGTCATCAGTCCCCTAGACTTAGAACTACTTAAACCTAACTAACCTAAGGGCATCACACACATCCATACCCGAAGCAGGATTCGAGCCTGCGACCGTAGCAGCAGCGCGATTCCGGACTGAAGCGCCTAGAACTGTTCGGCCACAGCGGCCGGCGGCTCAGCATCATATAGCCCCATTTCAGACAGTTAGGAACGGAAGCTCGCTATTCGAATTGATTAAAAGCATGGAGGAAACCACCAAGGAATCGCAATACGATGCGGCACGTACTCCCCCGTACCACGACCTTTCAGGCCAGTAAGAACCCGTTGCGTCCTGCCGTGTACCTTGCACTCACCTCTCGCTGATTCCAGACTCTTAGGCTCCCAGTCTGTCCACACCAGTTGATGTCAACAGTGGCGGCTGTCACCTGATTGCGGCTGCTCTCAGACTTCCTTGCTCAACCTCCTCCAAGAGCCAACTGCCCCCTCTTGCACTCGGGCACCGCCTTAAAAAAATCGTCCCTTACCGTGACGTGCGTCCTCTCGCCATTCCTGCAGGAGGCGCAGCTGCCACGCGACCAGTGTTAGGTGGGGACTTATCGATACGAACATTTCAGCAGCCTTAGCTTTGCTTATGAGTGTGTACATAAACTGTTTCCGGCGTCTTCCGCTAGGAAGCGCTATCAGCAAGGATAGTGACTTGTGAGCACAGACCTTTTTGTATTTTTCGTTTCGGACTCAATCTTTATCGCAGTGAACCCAACGTGCCTTTCCTATTACGTTCCACTGTGATCTTCCCTATGACCATAGCATCCGTAGATGGTATTATCAGTTCAAAGGTGAAACCGGTGTTACCTCGGAGTATCATAAAACGCCCAAAGGATCAAGCGGAATGGCTCGACCTCCGGACATGGGAGCATTGATTGGCTTTCAGTATCCAAGCAAATATAATAACCCTTCAAATGAGAACGACAATATCTTGAAAAAGGTAACTTTAGACAGGAACAGTAAATAACAGTATTTTGCAGTAACAAATAGTGAAGAAATAACATTTACAATAATAAACTCCCAGTCATAGATCATTATACATAAAGCCCATCAGTTCCCTTTAGTTACTAACAAATACATAACAACTTGTCAAATGAGAAAGGTAATACCTTTTAATAGAAAAATAGAAAACACTGCACGCCCAAACGGCTATCGTAATTACACACAAAGAGAGTTGTGAAACCTTGCCCAAATATATTCATTTAAAAGAAAGAGTAACCTTACACACAGACTTTCAACTAGAGAGGCAATCCATATCAGACACTTATCTTACAAACAGTTCCTAGATCACGGCATCTGGCAAGAGCGGACATGAACGTCCTGCGGAGCGGCTAACACGGGCAACACCTGGTTGTACCGTTCGGATCCGATTTATCGGCCCTACCGAGGGCGCGGAATACAGTAGATGCGACCAACTTAACTTCCCGGGCGCTCCTCCCCCTCAAACGGTTGACTCACAGGCCTGTTATTGGGTGCACCTGTGTCTTAACGGAACGTTCAATTCCGTCAGATTGAAGAACAAGCGAGAACCCGAAGGTGTAGCCCAGACCCACATCCTAGGCACAGATGTAGCACACCACAATTATAGTCCAACAAATCGCGTGTGCTGACGCAGCAACAAAACGCTATAATCAAATGTCTCAAACAGTGCTATGTTAATAAATCCCAGCATCAGCCACTTAAAACAACTTTAAATAAAAGGCATAGCAGCAGTATAGCAAGAGTTATAACAAAAAGTAACAATTAAACTCAGGGTTGAGATATGTTAAGTAAACGATTGAGCTCACTTCCACACGTTATGCCCCAGAAAAAAAACACCAAATGATATTTTATCCTTACGATAATCGACCCCTTGGTGGATGCCGACATTCAAATCTCAGCACAAGTGTCTTACGGGGTTAGCGTACCTTGGTACATCATACAGTTCAAGAGTGTCTGGAACAAACTAAAAACTCAGTTTCAATACATTATACACAATGAGGCCCACAGATAGAATGGTAAGGCAGAACGCCGACGCTACTAAACACCAAGCAACAATACTTCTATCAGAATGGTGCAACAAATTACGTAGGGTTCGACCACACATGGATTGCTAACAGATTTTCATAACTTAGCACTCGCTAATAGTTTCTCAGGTGTGGTACACTTGCAATACGGGAGGCAGAAGGCGCATGGCTTGTAAAAAACATGAACAGAACGACGTGACCTTATCCGTCCAGCGAAATAATTGTCCAACAGCATGAGAGAAGTAGGTCGCCTCTACAATCTCCCAATAAGATGGAATCGGTTAACGGACACAACTGCTTGGTTGCGCAGACCATCTCAAGACACAGCCGGCACAGTGCCTTTTCAAAACACTTCTTCTCCGACCGTGTTACCTCTTCCCTTGGGCAATCACACCGCCTTCTCTGCACTTCGCAACTAAACTCACTAGCGCTCACCTCCCGATCCGCTCACTGCCGCGCCACCTCGCGACCGACTCACCAGCGCAGAAAGGCTAGCACCTCTGAACAAATATCGATAGCCACAAATCCGGCATGGCTCAGACGGCACCAGCAGTCTTCGCAAAGAGAAGAGCAGGGGATACCAAGGGCGACTGAATAACGTGTAGAACGAGTGAGACGGTCGTTCACGCGCAGTCCTAATAAATCATTTCAAAAGACTAGTCGTGGGTTACCACTTCCAGTGACGACTGTGTGGAGACATTTAACGAGATGCTTGATACTACGTCCTTAGCATTTGCAAGCTCTAAAGACTACAGACTACGGTTCACGTGCCAACATTGCAAACTAAACTTTGCTACATGACGAAAAAAATTTCATGTAAGTGGTAATGTAAACACACATAACGTACGCATCTTAGGGTCAGAAATTCCCCACGAGATCGTACAATTGCCACGAGACACCGGTATATCTTTTTTTGTGCGAAATCCTGGCGGAAAGTTTATGGGTCTAAGAGTTTGGGTGAAGAAACTGTAACTGGTGTTTCTTATCTTGATGTGATAGAACTGAACCACAGAACTTTATTTGGCAACAAGTTGGTGCGCCGTATCACTATCGTAATTCAGTACACGATTGTTTAAACGACACTGTACTCTGGATTGGCCGCATGGAGCAAGGTGGCGGAACTTGTTTCGCATGATCTCCATGTTCATTATATCTGGTGCCATGGGATATTTACTTTTGGAGGTTTATAAATGACCATGCCGCCCCAGCAGCTGATCTACTCGACATAAGAAATCGGACTGAAGCAGTTGTTCCAAGAGTTACTCCAGATACACCGATCCATGATTGGGAAGAACTCGCCTGTCGACTCGATATGTGTGCCGTGTGATGAATAGTGTGCACATTGAACATCAGTAAGAACAACTGTTTGAGTTTATGTTGCTACGTCTATTATTTATAACTGTGAGTTCAATGTAATAAGTGCTATTAAGCCTTAAAACTTGACATTTATTTTGAAACACCCGGTATTAGCAACGATGCTGCAAGATAGATCGAACATACTCCGAAACCAATAATATGGAGGATTCTCTCGAAATCTTATTTTGTATGTGCTAATTGGGATAATATTTGATACTGAAAATGGTTGCTTATCAGGTACGCGCAGTTATTTTGCAACCCTTCGTTTGCAGACCAATGTGTGTGGGAAGATTTTTTATTACATTGTTCAATAAATTAATCAGTTTGACTGTTAATTGTAACTTTTTTTCCTTCTTTTCTACGTAATTCTGTAGCTCTCAATCCGTTCGAGCAATCAATCATTCATGATAGGAAACACAGTCATAGGTCAGTCACTAAAGATGATTCAGAAATTTTACTTGTTAGAATGAAATCAGGCGATGATTTTTCTTCTCTGCAGGCTCGTGCTTTGCGGTAGTCTGCTAATCTGTACAAATAAATTGCCTCGTAATTTTGGGAGCGTTGTATAATCAGTCGGGAAACCTCAGATGAAGCGCATATTTCGCTTTGATGAAGTTTAACCTTCCGAAGAAGTAACGGAGCTCTTGCATTATTAAACGCAGGTTCGTATCTAGTCTTTCGGAAGTTCCCTCCTGATTAACAACTACGCAACATATCGATGAATATCATTAATTCTAAATTGTCAAATACACACCTTCCGTATAAAGGAGCAATATATAATTGTAATCTGATTATTGAGATATATGACAGAAGATAACTGAGACGACGAAATCTACATCTACATCTACATCTATACTCCGCGAGCCACCTTGTGGTGTGTGGCGGAGGGTACTTATTGTACCACTATCTGATCCCCCCTTCCCTGTTCCATTCACGAATTGTGCGTGGGAAGAACGACTGCTTGTAAGTCTCCGTATTTGCTCTAATTTCTCGGATCTTTTCGTTGTGATCATTACGCGAGATATATGTGGGCGGTAGTAATATGTTGCCCATCTCTTCCCGGAATGTGCTCTCTCGTAATTTCGATAATAAACCTCTCCGTATTGCGTAACGCCTTTCTTGAAGTGTCCGCCACTGGAGCTTGTTCAGCATCTCCGTAACGCTCTCGCGCTGATCAAATGTCCCCATGACGAATCGCGCTGCTTTTCGCTGGATCATGTCTATCTCTTCTATTAATCCAACCTGGTAAGGGTCCCATACTGATGAGCAATACTCAAGAATCGGACGAACAAGCGTTTTGTAAGCTACTTCTTTCGTCGATGAGTCACATTTTCTTAGAATTCTTCCTATGAATCTCAACCTGGCGCCTGCTTTTCCCACTATTTGTTTTATGTGATCATTCCACTTCAGATCGCTCCGGATAGTAACTCCTAAGTATTTTACGGTCGTTACCGCTTCCAATGATTTACCACCTATGGCATAATCGTACTGGAATGGATTTCTACCCCTATGTATGCGCATTATATTACATTTATCTACGTTTAGGGAAAGCTACCAGCTGTCGAACCATGCATTAATCCTCTGCAGG
Source organism: Schistocerca americana (assembly GCF_021461395.2). Classification (NCBI taxonomy): domain Eukaryota; kingdom Metazoa; phylum Arthropoda; class Insecta; order Orthoptera; family Acrididae; genus Schistocerca; species Schistocerca americana. Next base: position 148,842,858 of record NC_060124.1, read on the forward strand.
TCCTCCTGGAGTACGTACGAGTCTTCTGATGTTGCTACTTTCTTGTAGACAACCGTGTCATCTGCAAATAGCCTCACGGAGCTACCGATGTTGTCAACTAAGTCATTTATGTATATTGTAAACAATAAAGGTCCTATCACGCTTCCCTGCGGTACTCCCGAAATTACCTCTACATCTGCAGATTTTGAACCGTTAAGAATGACATGTTGTGTTCTTTCTTCTAGGAAATCCTGAATCCAATCACAAACCTGGTCCGATATTCCGTAAGCTCGTATTTTTTTCACTAAACGTAAGTGCGGAACCGTATCAAATGCCTTCCTGAAGTCCAGGAATACGGCATCAATCTGCTCGCCAGTGTCTACGGCACTGTGAATTTCTTGGGCAAATAGGGCGAGCTGAGTTTCACATGATCTCTGTTTGCGGAATCCATGTTGGTTATGATGAAGGAGATTTGTATTATCTAAGAACGTCATAATACGAGAACACAAAACATGTTCCATTATTCTACAACAGATTGACGTAAGCGAAATAGGCCTATAATTATTCACATCTGATTTATGACCCTTCTTGAAAATGGGAACGACCTGCGCTTTCTTCCAGTCGCTAGGTACTTTACGTTCTTCCAGCGATCTACGATAAATTGCTGATAGAAAGGGGGCAAGTTCTTTAGCATAATCACTGTAGAATCTTAAGGGTATCTCGTCTGGTCCGGATGCTTTTCCGCTACTAAGTGATAGCAGTTGTTTTTCAATTCCGATATCGTTTATTTCAATATTTTCCATTTTGGCGTCCGTGCGACGGCTGAAGTCAGGGACCGTGTTACGATTTTCCGCAGTGAAACAGTTTCGGAACACTGAATTCAGTATTTCTGCCTTTCTTCGGTCGTCCTCTGTTTCGGTGCCATCGTGGTCAACGAGTGACTGAATAGGGGATTTAGATCCGCTTACCGATTTTACATATGACCAAAACTTTTTAGGGTTCTAGTTTAGATTGTTTGCCAATGTTTTATGTTCGAATTCGTTGAATGCTTCTCTCATTGCTCTCTTTACGCTCTTTTTCGCTTCGTTCAGCTTTTCCTTATCAGCTATGATTCGACTACTCTTAAACCTATGATGAAGCTTTCTTTGTTTCCGTAGTACCTTTCGTACATGATTGTTATACCACGGTGGATCTTTCCCCTCGCTTTGGACCTTAGTCGGTACGAACTTATCTAAGGCGTACTGGACGATGTTTCTGAATTTTACGATTCAAAGGGTATATATATATATATATATATATATATATATATATATATATATATATATATATATATATATATATATATATTTCCCTTTGAATCGTACAATTTCGTCGTCTCAGTTACCTTCTGTCATAAATCTCAATAATCAGATTACAATTCTTGAAACCAAGCTCGTGCTAATCGGCACGAAGACAATCTCGGAAGCTCCCTTTCTTTTTTTCTTCTTTTATAACAACCACCAGAGAGAGTACTACAAAGAATACTTATGCGCTCATGGCATAGCTATTGTATGAACTACTTTTCGCATGGATTCTGCGAGTATGAAGCTAGAAAATTAGTAAACATCATTCAAGAGTAGAATTGTATCAGAATAATTCATCGAATATAAAGAGATATTACAATTGCCCCTCGCAGAGAGCAAAGTTAATGATAATACACTTAACGAGCCAACAGAAAAAGTTTTTTGGGTTGTTTATTCCAAAGAGGAATATTTTGAATTAGTAGAATGGGTAACATGTTAAGACAATAAGTTACGAGAATACCTAAGCTGTAGCTTTTACATGTACCGGGGTATACCCGCATCCCGAGTACATAACCAGGGAAGATGTAGTTGGTGTAATTACGAAAAAGGTCTACCCATTTGGGAACTGGCCTTCACAGGGAAACCCTGGAAAACCCGGAAGAATAGACCCCAGCTCAGGTATTAAAGAAGATAGGAGAGCCTAAATCCAGTAATTTTGAAATACATAGAAGCTCCATAGATTAGATCGAAGGAAAAGTGCCTCATAGCCAAAAAAAAATGTACAATATTCCTCAAAAAAATGTTTTCAAAATTCTTCTTTCGACGATGTAGCCGGCGACCTCGTGAAGTCGATGGAACAGGAACACTCGGTGCGGACACGGGGTAGGTGACGTACAGCGTTCGGTGGAGGTGGCACGGAGGACAGGCGATGGCTTAAGGTACAGGATAGAAGCTGGTAACGTGCCGTAGAAACAGGAAGATGATCTCAGGAACAGATGGTCAGGGACGTGAACATGAAACAGGTTTAAAGTGGAATAAGAAAACGTTCTGACTGAATAAATCCCTGGAAGAGAGTGGATTAAGGCCACGAAGTCCATATTTCATCGTTGAACTCAAAATCGGAGTGGATTCTTATATTCTTCCATCTGTACTAGACTGGAACATCCATCAGTACTGACAATCGCGAATTTTTTTTGTAGTCCTCAATACCAAAGTTGTTTTGCATTACAACTGCTGATTGTCCAAAACATTGCCAAATAGACTGTGAGCATTTAAATTTTGTTGTAGCTCATATAGAATGTATTCCTCTCAAAAACATTTTTAATCAAATCTTCGTTTTGTTATAGTGCAGGTGGAAGTAGAACATTGAATCTGTCCGAGGTTTGCTTTCAATTACGAAATTATGGGTAAAATTTAAGTTTACACCTGATGAAAAATTTGAAACATAGACATATGACACTGACTCCACAAAAGGAATAATTTGAAAAATTTTCATTATTCTTATAATTAATTGATTTATAGATCCACTTGCAAATATATATCATTAATGATGACGTATGTTCATTTAACAAATCATCCAATCGCAGAATCTTCTTCATCCTCTCATGAAAATTTATGGAAATATATTTCAACAATTATGTCCATAATATGAAACACACAAATTGCTATTCTTAAAAAGTTAATTAAAATTCATAAATTAATTCTCCTGGTAAAGAAGGCATTATGAAAAATTCTAAAAATTATAATAATTTTCTCTCGCGCAACCAGAGCGTTTCTTCAATTGTTTGCAACAGTGACATTATCGACTGTTGCTTCATTTCACAGTTCATGTGTTTCCTTGCGCGGGCAGCGCACGTCATACACACAGCGTATTTACCCACATATCTCACACTGTTCAAGTTTCACACGCAATTCTCACATAAGTGTCGTGTCTTGAGGAAATATAGATGCACTTTCATTGTATATCACTGTGGCTTCTGCTCATAATCCACACTTAAAAACTCTAGTATTTAACAACTGCTTCTACCTATCTCAAAATTTTGTGCTAAACTATCACAGGAGTAATCTCACTGTCTCTTAACCTATCACAGGAGTAATCTCACTGTCTCTTAACCTATCACAGGAGTAATCTCACTGTCTCTTAACCTATCACAGGGGCAATCTCACTGTCTCTTAACCTATCACAGGAGCAATCTCACTGTCTCTTAACCTATCACAGGAGTAATCTCACTGTCTCTTAACCTCTAGACAGCATAAACTTCTTGATATTTATATACACATTCGACTCATAGTCAAATTCCACTCTAAATTCTTCTCCATATTTGGTATCACAGATCTACGGTCCTTCAAAAAATTTCTTAATATCATTATGCGGTTATAATCCCTTTATTCTTTTCGATTCGGGATATTTCAACAAGTATGATCCAGGATTTGGTATATTTACAATAACATATGGTCCGGTATAAATAAGATTCCATTACTTTATGTTCTTCATCAGTATCGAGGAATGGATGTGTCGCCTCAATAAAACCTTTTCTCCAAGATGAAACGTCTGAATCCGGTGAATCCGTTTATCATATGTCAATTTCCGCTGTATTGCCTTTCTAGTTAAATTGAGAGTCGAATCTTTTCCTCCCATTTTAAATTCTGGTCTTCATACTTTGGCAGATGGTTTATCCAGAAGTTCTTTTCAATCTGACTAAACATAAGCTCTGTTGGAGTAAAGTTAGTTGAGGTATGTGTCAGATTATTAAATATTTGTTCAAATTATGACAAATAATCAGCCCATGATGTTTGTTTACTGTGACAGTATGTACGCATAAATCGGTTTAATTCTCGGAAAACTCGTTCTATTGGACTACCTTGTAGATGGTAACATGATGTCAAAATTTATCGAATATCAAGTTGTGTTAATGTTTGCTCCCATTTAAATCCAGTAAAAATTCTGGCATTATCTGTAATTATGGATTTCGGTAAACCTACATGCGGAAGATAGTCACGCACCAATCCCACTACAACAGCTCTGGCAGTAGCACACTTTAATGGATATAGTTTTACATATTTTGTAAACACGTCAAAGAATCCAACAATGAATTTGACTCCTCCTCTTGATCGTGGGAGAGGGCCGCAGATATCACACGAAATTAACGCCCTTGGCTCTCGTGGAATAACTGAATGCAGAACATGCTTACTACCTATATTATCCGGTTTTGCCTTTTGACAGAGTAAACAGTTTTGTATTGTTTGGTACACTTTTCTCCGAATATTCGGAAAATAACAGTATGCTCCCATTTTATTGGCACATTTAATTACACCAAAATGTCCCCATGATAAGTGGGTAAACCAAATTAATTTTTCCTCATATTCCTTCGGGATATATACACACCACCGTGGATTGTTTTCCTTCCCACGTCTGAAGAATAATACTCCATTTACTAATTTATAATGATCTAAACTAGCCCTTGAATTTTGTTGTTCCTTTAGCTGAATTATCTTCTTCCATCGAGGGTCTTTTCGTCGTAAATTTCCCATATCTCTACAAAGATGTACATAATAAGTCTTGTAGATATTGTCCTGCAACAGTAATACTGGAAAATCCGAAGTATTTACTGATTCTATTTCCGGCGTTAAACCTTCTGGGGATCTTGACAGTGCATCCGCAATAATATTTTCTTTGCCAGACACATGAATAATTTTAATTTGGTACTTTTGTAGTGTCATAGTCCAACGTGACAGTCTAGGATGTAATAATTTACATGTTTGCAAAAAGGTTTGTGATTGATGGTCACAATACACAATCGTTTTCGAACCATATAAATAATAGTTAACCTTCTTGACTGCCCAGATAACCGCAAGTGCTTCAAGTTCTGTGGTCGTATAGGCGCTTTCACAGGGCGATAACACTCAACTAGCAAATGCTATCGGACAGAATGTTGGTACCCCTTTCATTTTCCTTATTTGGAAGAGACGAGCACCTAATCCAACATCCGATGAATCCGTGGACAGACAGAACTCACAATTCATATCAGGGTGATATAATAAGGATGCGTTAACGAGTTGGTCTTTTATGTCTCGAAAAGCTAGTTCACATTCTTCAGTCCATTGCCATGGCACATCCTTCCGTAGAAGCCGGTTTAATGCCTCAGAATTCATGGCTTGAGTCTTTATGAAACGACGGAAGAACGATGCCATACCTATAAATCCCTTCAGCTGTCTTTTATTCCGTGGTGATGGAAAATTTCGAATTGCACTTATCTTCTTCTCGGTAGGCAGGATACCTTTCGCATCTATCATATGTCCTAAGAACTTAATTTGTGGTAAAGCAAAATGAGACTTTTGTAAATTTACTGTGATTCCGGTTTTCTTGAAAACAGCAAAAATCCTTTCCAAAATATGCAAATGCTCTTCCCATGTTTTCGTGGCTATTAATAAGTCGTTAACAAACACAGTTATACGACTACGCAATTCTGGTCCAAGAACATAATCCAACGCTGAAATAAATATTCCGGCACTAATATTAAGTTCGAACGGGACAACTCTAAATTGGTAACTTCTCCCAGCATAGATAAATGCGGTATATTTCCTAGATTCTTCATCCATTTGGACCTGCCAGTACGAACTTCACAAATCAACACTAGTTAAGTACGAAACATCCTGGAAATTTTGAATTAATTCATCTATATTTTCCGGATGAGTTCTTACAGGTACTATTATTTTATTAATCTCTCTCGCATCCAGAACTAATCTAACGTTACCTCCAGGTTTTGGGACGACTAAGAGCGGAGAACAATATGGACTAGTTGATGGCTCAATCAAGCTCCATTCTAACATTCTATTTATCTCCCTTCGAACGGATTGTTTTAAACGCCAGGGAATCGGATAGTGCGTGTAACAGTAAGTCTGATGTGGCTTCACTTGCAGGTGACAAATATACCCTTTAATAATTCCTGGTTTCTTATCAAAAATCTCTTCATATACCTCTAACAAATAATGAAGCTGCTGCCTTTGTTCTCCGGTAAGCTGATTTGATTCACTAGCTTTTATCATTGTTGTTTGGTTAAAGTCCTCCTGTCGTATCAAATCCTTTGAAAGCTCCATCCAACGACCGTTTGTAGTGTCAATTCTGGCACCGCGACAATATTTCTCATGCACCGTTTCCTTTCTATTTAAATCCAGTGCTATCTCTTCTCCATTTAATCTAAATTTAACTATTCCTTCCAAAAAATCAATCTGACAATCGTGCTCCTGCATACTCCCAATACCAAGAATACAGCCCACTAATAACTTCTCCACTACAAGGAACGTGCATTTTATTGTTACATTTCCCATTTTCATCTCTAATTGTGTTTGTATTTTGGCATTGGGAGAGCGTGCTCCAACAGCTCCGACGATTTTGCAGTTCTGCACTGGCAAAATTGGTACCTTCTTCTTCCTAATAATTCTCCGAAAAAGAGCGCCTGAGATGACATTGGCGGAAGCGGCGGTGTCTAATATCACATTCGTTGGAACTTCCTCTATTTCAACAAATACTTCCGATACCGGAAAACTCGATCTGTCATTATGACACGTTATTAAATCCTTTGTTAACTCTTCAGTCAACAGCTCACCATCATTATATCTTAACAATTGTAATTTTACTGTTTCGCCCCTAACAGATCCCCTGACCGCTCCTCCGGGGCACGATGCGGTCATGTTTAGTTTGACTCACTGTTGGTCCGATTGGTATTTGTCTCTTCAGCTACTTCAGTGATTGTCGGTTGTTGTGGTGAATTCGGTCTATATTGTCTTGCTTGATTCGTATTGGTAGAACTGTCTTGTGTTGTCATACATTGGATTATATCGATTAAAATTCTTCCTGTTCCTAAAATAGCCCCTCGCTGCACCATTACTAAAGTTTCCATTATGGTAATAATTATTGCTTGCATTTTGTCCATTGCTAAGGCTCCTCGGAGAGTGTAGTTGTTAATGATTATTGTTACTGCTACCATTACTGCCATTCCCACTCGAGTTGCAGCTCGGATTCGCTTCTATTGCTCTTCTTTGATATGACATTTCTCTTGCCCTTTTTTTGTCCTCCTCAATTATATCAATACGATCAAGCGTAGTCATAAATGAGTCTATATCCTTATCATTTGTATATAACAGCTGATTCCTTATACTGGTGGGTAGTCTGGTCTTGAGTATTCTAAGTATATCCGGAAAAGGAATCGGTACATCCCAATACAAAGATTTATTAATGTATTTCTCAAAATATCTTTTTAGAGATCCTCTAGAAAATGAGAAAGGCTCAGGATATAATATTTCCTGCCTAAGTCTTTCTCGTATTCCAGCTGGTGTTGGTATAACTGTCTTGTGTTGTCATACATTGGATTATATCGATTAAAATTCTTCCTGTTCCTAAAATAGCCCCTCGCTGCACCATTACTAAAGTTTCCATTATGGTAATAATTTTTGCTTGCATTTTGTCCATTGCTAAGGCTCCTCGGAGAGTGTAGTTGTTTATGATTATTGTTACTGCTACCATTACTGCCATTCCCACTCGAGTTGCAGCTCGGATTCGCTTCTATTGCTCTTCTTTGATATGACATTTCTCTTGCCCTTTTTTTGTCCTCCTCAATTATATCAATACGATCAAGCGTAGTCATAAATGAGTCTATATCCTTATCATTTGTATATAACAGCTGATTCCTTATACTGGTGGGTAGTCTGGACTTGAGTATTCTAAGTATATCCGGCAAAGGAATCGGTACATCCCAATACAAAGATTTATTAATGTATTTCTCAAAATATCTTTTTAGAGATCCTCTAGAAAATGAGAAAGGCTCAGGATATAATATTTCCTGCCTAAGTCTTTCTCGTATTCCAGCAGACCAATATTTTGCTAGAAAAGCCTGCTCAAATTCTTTGTAACATTTACAAGAAGATGTTTCTTCGGATGCCCACAATGCTCCTGTTCCTTGTATATATCCAGATACAAAACTAATCTTTTGCCATTCTGTCCAAGATCGTGGAAATAGACCTCTGAAACTTCGAATAAACACTACAGGATGAACATTCTTTTTGTCAGGGTTAAAGATTTGAAATTGTTTGTGTTTAATCGTCTTTTCCTCAACGCTACTACGATTCCAAAAATCATCCTGTTCGTACTTTTCCCTGTGGCTATCCGTTATATCGAATCTAACTTGTGACGTTCCAGTTCTGTCTACATCGGATCTTGACGCGGACGGAATGTCACGCACAGATTGAGAGTTTTGTTTCCTACTTCTCGGTGTTTCTAAATCCTCCTGCGAGAGATTTAGTGATCTTTCGATATTTTCTTTCCAACGCGAGAATTCTTCGCCAAGTTGTTCTCGAACTTCCTTTAACCCTTTGTAAAAAAAATTCTCCTTGGAACTCTCTGAAATTGACTGTAAAGCTACCCTCACAGTTTCTTCTATCGTTTCCGAAGGAAAATTTTGCCGCTCTAATGTCATTTCTGAAAACTTTCCCGCAAGTACATTCATTCTATGTTCCACTGTCATCTGTTTTCCTTCACTTCGGCAAATTGCTTCTTTAGATTATCTTGGGATTCTATAATTTCTGGTATCATAGCTACGGAACACTGTATGTCCTCTTGAGCTTGTATTACTTGAGGAAACAGTTCTACTTGTTTTGGTATTGTGTCAATTTTGACGGATACATATTCTGTTAGTTCCGGTTTTAATTTACTATTGTTTTCTTGGCATTGTTGGCTGACCTGCTCAATTTGAGCAATAAGATTCTGTTCGGTCCTTTCTGCCTGTTCTTTTATTTCCTGTGTCTGGGTATTTAATCTCTGATCTAATTCGGTAAAGGTTGCTCTTAACTGATTTTGTAATTCTGTTTGATTTTAGGCTAGTTGATTTTGGAGTTCATTTTGTATAACGGATAAGTCTCGTTTTACCTCCGCTTGGCCTTCGGCTAATAGAGACAACTGTTGCATAATAACAACTAATGTGTCAACAACAGTCTGATCAGCTGTTGTATGAATGTTTTCTGAACCAGCGGGATTATTTATATTGCTACCGCTAGCCACAACAGTCTCAGAATTTTTATCCGTGGCCTCCGCTTCTGCGCAAATAGCTGAACGCTGTTGCACGTCTTGTTGCTGATTCAATGACATTTTAAACGCCGCTCTAGTCAATACCATTAAATAACTGTCAATATCAGGTTCTAGTCACTAAATACAATTTCAAATTTACTGTCGTAGACACACTTAACTTTCGAATTATTTCACAGATGGTATAAAGTTCAATGTCCAGATACGAAAACCACACAATATACGGTTCTGAAATCTAACTACTATCTGGAAAAAAGTTCTTTCTAAATTGATTTCAAACTATTTTAACTACAGGATAAAAAAATTAGATTTCTCTGGCCTTGTTCTGTAGTCTCGGTATTGTCCAATAGTTGAAATCGTTTCTTGGTATCAGCAATCTTTTACTATGGGCACCGAATCTCTCTTCAGATTAGTTACCTCTCGTTCTCGTTGGTTTTCATGAAACAAAAAATACATATATTATATAACAATCCAAGAGAGTCCTGTCACACTGGCGCCACTGTAATTTTTCCTCCGTTCTATATAATTATGTAGCTCTCAATTCGTTCGAGCAATCAATCAGTCATAGCTCAGTCACTAAAAATGATTCAGAAATTTTACTTGTTAGAATGAAATCAGGCGATGATTCTTCTTCTCTGCAGGCTCGTGCTTTGCGGCAGTCTGCTAATCTGTACAAATAAAATGCCTCGTAATTTTGGGAGTGTTGTATAATCAGTCGGGAAACCTTAGATCAAGCGGATATTTCGCTTTGATGAAGTTTAACCTTCCGAAGAAGTAACGGAGCTCTTGGATTATTAAATGCAGGTTCGTATCCAGTCTTTCGGAAGTTCCCTTATGATTAACAACAACACAATATATCGATGAATATCATTAATTCTCAATTGTCAGATACACACCTTCCGTATTAAGGAGCAATATATATATATATATATATATATATATATATATATATATTTATTTATTTATTTTTCCCTTTGAATCGTACAATTTCGTCGTCTCAGTTATCTTCTGTCATAAATCTCAATAACCAGATTACAATTCTTGAAACCAAGCTCGGGCTAATCGGCACGAAGACAATCTCGGAAGCTCCCTTTCTTTTTTTTTTTCTTTTATAACAACCACCAGAGAGAGTACTACAAAGAATACTTATGCACTCATGGCATAGCTATTGTATGAACTACTTTTCGCATGGATTCTGCGAGTATGAAGATAGAAAATTAGTAAACGTCATTCAAGGGTAGAATTGTATCAGAATAATTCATCGAATATAAAGAGATATTACATAATTATTTTACATCCTGTATCCACAAACATACACACGGCCAGCTCCATTCCGAATAGAGATGGTACACTTCTCGGCGACTTCGTGTGACAACCAATAGAGTAATGTTTAATAAATTTATTGCCACGTTACAGTAACAAATAACTGAAGTGTAATAAACTAGGTGTTAAAATTTTAATACTTCCCTACATGTGGCATCCTACTGATTGGAGTGAGAGACGAAAATTACACTATTTTGAAGCATCTGTGATATGTTTAAAATTATTAATCGTTACCAAAATGGCTATTATTGTTATGTGGTTCATCTGTATCAAGGAGGGAACTAAGAATGCAAAAACACCTCTGCTGGTCGGTAGTAAGCGGAATTTGTCTGTCAACTAAAATAAATCTTACAGATCTCTACATTTCTCTCAAAATTGGATTCTAAAAGTGATATACTTATTTCGTAAGAACGTTCATTTAGGTTAAAAATAAGAAATCATGCCACAGGAGGAGTATTCTTGTTAATATAGAGTATGACTTTTGTTGTTCACTTTTTTAATAGCTAATTTTGGCAGATATCGAGGACTGTTGTACATCCACTGACTGTGAACCGTTTTTATAAAAGTCGTAATTAAAAAATAAGTCTCCGTTTCAAATCCAAGCAGGACAACAGTCCAAAGGAATTCTTTCAAAAAAGATAATCTAACAAACAAATTTTTTCTGTCTCCGGAAATTGATTACGTGTCTACCTTTGAAACCATCTTTACTTTCCACATTGTCAGTTACTTTCTTGTCTATATAGCAAAGTTCGTCTACAAATTTCAGCGTATCATTTCCTACTACAATTTCCTGGCCAACAAATCACATAATTCGATTAGTCTCCATTATCATTGGTTCAGTTCCATTTATGTTCATTCTGTACCCTGTTTAAAAGGAATTATCCAATACGATCAACTTATCTTCCAACTTCTTTGACTTTTGTAGGAAAATTACAGTTCAATTTGCAAATTTAAAATTTAATTTTTTTCTCCCTGAACTTTAAATCCATTACAAAATTCCTCTTTGCTTTCCGTTGTATTAATTTCCTCGTTGTGCCTGAATGTTAGAGAAACTCGTGGACAGGTTTAAGCCTTTCAGAACTTGCGTTCAATATACTGGACACCGAATTTTTACACATTTTGCAACTAAATGATTTCGTTCATATTTGAGACCCAGTGATCTGTTTACTGGACATCTGCTGCATTTAGTTTCGTGCTTCTTGCTGTCCTCTGTCACTGGAATGTTGTAATGAATCGGAAAACAGTGAAGATGGCGGACCCATTGAAATTGGTCTAGCTAAGTCGTACTTATCTTGTAATTACTGCAATATGCACGCTTCCTGATGCTCAAAAAGTTTGATGAGGAAGATTCATTTACAAAGATTGAGTTTATGATGAGAGACATTAGACTACTAATGTTTTTGAGTTTTTATGACAACAAATGTCTTTGTCCTAAATTCTGGCATCTGGACTTAATGGCAATATTTCTTAGTAGTAAGGTGCAGTGAAGACTGAAATAATGGCTGTTTTCAGTCCATTACTCTACCATTACGTTCATTCAAGTAAAGTCTAATTTCTCTTTTGCTTAATAACATGGATTATGAGCTTAAAAATTATTTTAGGAAGACTGTCTTGTAATTAATGCTGTATTTTACGATATTTTCGTGAGTTACACATGTGGCAGTTTTCTAAAATTCAGTTTTGTTTATATACCACAGAAAGTTGTGTAAGATAACAAAGCCAGACCATGTTTTTGTTAATAGACCACAGAAAGTTGCATCAAGTAACAAAGCCAGATCACGTCAAGGAGATCCTGGGCTAATTTGAACGAGATGTTTCCGATATTGATATGTTAGAAGGTGAAGATAATCCTGAAATCATCATTCCACCTGCTTTGTCATGGTACATAGACAGGATGTGAAAAAATGACAACAAACGGGGAATTGTTGATCACACAAAAGGTATTCATGGGAACTGCAATGGAGGAAGTTTCATTTCAGAATGACGATCTTGAAGGTGACACCGTCTCCCAAAGGTGGATCAACGCAACGACTGAGGTTAAGACCACCTCGTGATAAGGAAAATCAAAAATGTAGCTTCAAAATGTGGTGTTAACTTTTGTCTAAAAAAGGATGCAAATTGCTTTATGACTTTCATAAGAAATGCTTGTAAAATAGTTGCTGTACATTTTCAACTTACTTATTGTTCTATGTAGATGAAATTATTGATGTTATGTATTGAAAATTTTCCACAATAAATAATGCAGTAAAACGTTTAATTGTTGACTTCCTATTTCGCATCCTCAACTTTATCCCATACCCGATGTCCAATTTATTGGGAAATTTTTTATATAGTGAATCAAGTATGACAAATCTCCATTCTCCTCAAATATACAATAAATAGGTCCATATACACATAAAAAAGTGCAAAAATTTTCAGGTTTAGTATAAACACGGTCCGTCGTCAACAAACGTGTCTGCTCGCTAACAACCTATAACGGAAGTACGTTGCATCTGCCAATGAGAAAAACAAGTATATTACGGTTTTTAATGTGTGGTATTCTACATGTCGCGAATAGTATCTACACACCTTTACTGAACATCATTTTCCGTAAAGTCCTCTATAGTGTTCATATGTCATGTTGATCGAAGCAAACACGTCGCTGGAAAACGTTGTCTGTGTGTGTGTGTCAGATAGTTGGCATCTTATACAAGAAAAAAGCAGACAATTAAAAGCCCACAGTGGTGTGCCCTTCTTGCTGCCCCCAAGGACAAGCTGAGCGTGCTCGTCCTCCGTCATTTCCTTGCGACCGTCAGCGAGTGTGGCAGTTGGAGGTTTATCAGCATTCCAGGTCAGCAGCTACCCACTGTCACTAAGGGAAACGCAGTGATATACCGCTTCCTCTAGAAATCGCTGTACGAAGTCAGTCAGCGGGCGACACAGCTACGTGCATACCGTAACGTATTGCTAGACAGAAAACTACACATGTATAGTCCTCTTGCGGTAATCCGCACGAATTTACTCGTAGGACGGGAAATAATTTACACAACTACCTTTTGTGATAAATATTTCGTCCTAGAATTTTACGTACATGCTCATCTAGAGATAGTGATTTCTTCCTTCACTGTAATTTGTACTCGACATACTGGCTTAATTTTGTTTCAGTTTTATTGTGACTGATTATCAGACTCACATTCAAATTTATTATGATAAGTTCTTCCACTCGTCGTAGTTTATCCCTGCGAGGGGAGACAGTACAAAACTATGGTGTTTCAGTTATGTTGTTTCAACAGTAATTCTTTCTCTCTGGTTTTAGGGTTTCGAACCTAGACTTGTACCACTGAGTTTTGGTGATACTGCTGTTTTTTCCTGAATACTCGTAGAGTTTTATATTTGATACTGCCCTGATAGTCTAATTGTTTAATAGAAGCTGTATCAGAGCATGTTAGTACAGCGATTCTACTAAAACTTTCCATATGTCACTATATTTTATTGCTTACTGACATACAGCTGTTATCATCTTCTTGTTGTTCTTCTTCCTTTTCCTGCTTGGCCCTGCATCGCCACGTATTTGACATGGTTATTAACGGATTTTGCATGGTTAGTTTAAGGGATGCGTAAGTAAATATTTCGATCGCTAAGTAAACCACAGGTGTTGCTACTAATCCCTACAGCAATCACTCATGTGAACTGAAACACTCATTTATGAATAAGAGGGGCACGATTCGCCTTCGGTACCTCTGTTCTGGTCATCTCTCTCGCAGGACCTTAGCTTTAAGCCATCATTGTAATTACTCCTAAGAAGATTGGTAATGATAATAGTAATCACTACTTTTGTCCATGTGTCATTTGTAGATCACTGTTATCTTTTGTCACTAATGATATAATGTGTTTTTCTGTTTCAGTGTAAATGAATTTGGAAGGAGATCAGTTTGGTGAAGTGTCAGTTTGGGTATCAACCACGCACCAACACCTGCAGAGCTACAACCTACAAAAAAGTCAAATCTCCGCAATCTAAATTTATTACACTAAGTCCGATTTATATTATTCAATGTAATGCAAAAGTGTATGCTGCGTTGTAGTTAACGCAAACACGGTCCGCCATCACGAAACTTACCTGCTAGCCAACAACGATGCAGAGCCTGAAAAACAGCAAAGCAGGTAACCAAATTAATTACAACACACCGTACGCAGTCGAATCTGTAATACATCGCTATTACTCGCGTCAGTTATGATTTTCATGTTCAATTCCTGGGATGGTCACGGTGACTCATCCAGACTTCCGAATGATTAAGATACTGAAGAATGATACATCAGCAATTTTCTCAATACTTAAATAAATAAAAAACAAAAGAAATAGCTCTCTTTTTTTCTGTTGAGTTACATGCAGTTACATTACTGCATGTAACTCACCAGATAAAAAGAGAGAGCCAATATGTGAACCCCAGTAGGCTGTGTGTACTGTTATTCATGTGAATGTGAGCGAAGGGGCTCTAAGTGACTGCAAATGATGTCAGACGAGACATGTGTGCCAGCCCTGCATTCACAAAATGAGGTGTGGAAAACCGCCTAAAACCCATATCCATGCTGGTCTGCACACCCACCTCCTCGTTAATCGGCAGGGTGGATTCGGTCTGGGGCCAGTGCACCTCCACGTCCCAGAAGGGTCATTTAAACACGGACGGCTATCCAGGACACGGCTGTTAGAATATAACCTCAATAAACATTCAAAGATGTGAAACAAAGGCAAATGATTCCGTTCAATCTTGATTTTCATATGTCCCACCAGTGGCGTAGCGCCATACATCGCTTCTACAGAACGCTGACAGCTTAGGGGGTAAGTCATGTAAGTCATGGTCCTATGATGACAGGTATCAGTTCTCATGAGGTAGCTAATTACTAGTAACTACAGCGCCGGCCAAGAGGTGTCACCGGCTTAGAGACAACGATAATTAAAGCAGACTACCATAAAACTGAATGCGATGTAGTAAAGGGAACAAAATTGTTTACTTACTGATATCAATAACTACATTTAAGTAGCAAGGGAAATACGGTTTTCTATGAAAAAATTGATTTTTAATAAATATTTTTATCGTCTGCTGAAATGTTTTACAATTATTGATAATTTCACGTTTCGATTATCAGAGTGCGTGAAGGGAAATATGTGATGTTCCATGTGTGATACGTTAACATTTATATTTGTATTAACTGAAATTATGAGCTTGGGAACATGTAACAGAATCGGCTGTGTGAATCACATACATCGAAAAAAATTGGGCTACGGCATTCAGTTCGTCAATTTATGGTATTGCGGAAAAGAGAAATATACCGACAAAACACTCATATTCGACGGTGTTTTTGGAGTGCATTACGTATTCCCGCCTCTGACCATATGAGGGTACGTCGAACATGTTTGTTTTGATAGTCCAGATGCTATGCTGTAAGGAAGCATAATGTTACATGAGTTTACTGACAGAATCCTTGATTACGGTACACCCATTGGTCAACGTTATTATGGCAGTATACTCCCACCCCCGTCCCCCCCCCCCCCCACCCACCCCCCCCACCCCCCAAGGTATTCGTCATTTCAGGTGTACATTCGGCGCGGACTTCGCTTTTATGAATGACAAATCATATCTCCTGTAGGGGATTCCCTTCTTTGGAGTATGTGGGCGACAATTCTTCTGTTTTCTTTCCTTTCGGCGTCTATTGGCATACTATTTTTTTCTTCAGCCCCGACGGTATTAATTTTCGTGGTCCGAGGATGTTTTTCATTTTGTTCTTCACCTGCTTCCCCGAGTTCTACCGGGGAAGAGTCTCTTGCCCAGGGTTGCGGGTAAAGACTGTAACGATCGGCAAGGAAGGCGAAGTGGGACTACGTGATAAGCACTGCGGCTTAAGGAGCGGAAGCAGCAGCCCTTGCCACAGAGTTTCATACATAAGAAGACAAGGAAACTATGACAATAGCTCGGAAAGATAACTGTCAAAGGGTAGAAGACCTCAACAAAAATAACCGTCTACATAAAAATGACATCACTCATAAGCCTCAAGTGATAACAAACTCGGACAGATTTAATGGATACGGAAAAAGAACTTCACTCGTAAGCGTCAAGTAATAAGAAAACCGGACAAATTTAATGGACACTAACTCGGCAACGGTAAGGCCAAACGACTCGGAATAGCAGACGTAATTTAGCGACACGGAATGTCGGAAGTATCTACACTAAAGAAACTGAGTTACAGAATGAAATACAAAAGAAGAAAATAAATGAAATTGTATTAAGTGAACTAAAATTTTTAAAAAATTACTGGAAACAGTAAAACTGCAAAAACATGCGTTACTCTACAGAGAAGTGGACCAAAATATAATACCCCAGAGGTTGAAAATACCGCTGCAATTGTATGGTTCTTTTATTTAATACACGACGAATATAAGAGCTCGAGCAGAATTTGCCATAATGGTAAACCAGAAATTGACAAAAAGAATAACAGGAGACACTCCTTATAATGATACTAACATCAGTTCGTTTTAAAGTACTAAGAGGATATATGACGACAGTAGGAGAGACACAAAATTATAAGTGGAGAAGTTCTACTAGAAATTACAATGTATCATCAAAAGATGTTAATAAAACAAATTTAGTACACTGATCAACCTGAACATTACGACCACCGTCCTACGTTAGTATAAAGTCGTCCGGGCGACAACAGCATCACCTGGTGATCAATGACTGCTAGTCACACGCATGGTGCATGTAACATCAGAGACCGTGCTGTCCGTGAGTACAGTGGGGAAGACGCACCATCTATCTTAGTTGGACCAAAGGCTGCTTGTGATGGCACAGGGGTTCGGCAGGAGCGTTGCTTAAACTGCACGGCTTGACGCCTATTCGTAGAATGTTATCTTGAGTTTCTTCAATACGTGGCGAAACTAAGGTGAAACCACGTCCAGAAGTCGGGGAATGGGTAGCCATTCCTTATTAAAGATGTCGGATATCTTGGGCGGACTGTAATACAGGGCAGGTGGCGAACTGTGGCGGAACTAACGTCAGACCTTAATGCTGGGCAGAGCAAAAGTGTGTCTAAACACACACAGTGCACCGAACACTTCTAACGATGGGCCTGCGCAGCCTACGACCCATACCTGTGCCAATGTTAGCACCATGACAGCAGCAACAACGACTGAAATAGGCAAGTTTCCATCGTCACTGGACATTGACGCAGTGGCAGAGCGTTGCACTGTCTGATGAATCCCGATAACTTCTTCGTCATGCCGTTGGAAGTGCGTGAACTCATCGTCTTCCCGGGAAACAGCTCCTTGACACCTGTACTGTGGGACGGAGGTAAGCTGGCGTCGGCTCCATTATGTTCTGGGGAACATTCACTTGGGCACCCATGGGTCCAATGGAGCTCGTGCAAGTCACGATGTCAGCCAAGTAGTAGCGCACACTGGTTACAGACCACATACACCCCTTCAGGACAATTATGTTCCCAGACGGCAGTGGCACTTTCCAACACGATAATGAAGTACGATGTAGTGGTTCCAATAACGCACTGGCGAGTTCCAATTGATGTACTGTTCCCCCAACTCGCCAGATCTGAACGCGGTTGAACGCACCTAGAATGTGATTGAATGTGGAGTCAGAACTCATCCCACCCTCCCAGAATTTAAGGAAATTGAGTGACTTGTGTGTGCAGATATGGTGCCAACTCCCTCCAGTGGCCGACCAAGGTCTCACTGACTCTGTGCCACGACACGTCGCCGCTATTATCTGTGCCAAAAGTGAATATACCGCATTTTACGCAGGTTGTCTGCCTGAGCAGTGTATATCTCTGTGGAAACTGAAATGCATGAGTTGGGAATATTTCCATCAAAAAAAATCATAGAAAAGTTTTGGGAAGCCAGAATTGACATTATTGTTGAGGAGATACTAGACAATTTTATATATAATGACTATTAGGTAACTAATAGACCCTGCAGGAAAAAAGATATTCATAAGTACACCTGGAGCTTTAGAAGTTCTACATCAGTCATAGACCATGTGGCAGCTAGTAGAAAATGAACATCTCCAGTGAATACTGTTAATAATATACAGAGGATATAGAAGGACCATTACCCGCTAATGGCGAAAATACTACTAAGAATCAAATGGTCAAAAACCCAAAAAGGAAAAAAAAGAAAAGTAAAAAAAATATAATTGTACTAGAGAGAAAATGAAGAAGATTATTGAATGACACTCACGAAACAAAAATTAGTAGCAATCTAGTAATGAATATTAAACAGATATTGTAGAAAATAAAACAAAGACGAATATTAATAAAGAATGCACGGGATAAATAATTCTATGAAAACAGCAGAAGAAGATTTACTGGGCAGACAAACTCTCTGGAGCCGAGAGAAGGATTTGAGGATATGAAATGATTAAATAGAAAATGCCCTCAGGGACAAGCAAACAGCGCATACAACGTATCGACATCTAATAACAGACCAAGCTATCCAACAATACATAGCTGCAAGAAGTACTGCAAAATCTCTAAAAGAAGACCACATAGACCCACACGGTAGAAATTCGTGGGTGATATAAAGCGCCATGTACATTTAATTACATATTACACTGCCGGAAGAAAAATAGTAAACCTGTAAAAAAGACGTTAATTTTAATCTGATGTCGTCATATGTGACCTGGAGGACATTAGATAGATTGGTAATGGCTTCATTGTCTTCCACCAACAGATTGCGTACTGGCATAGATACTAGAGCGCCATTTGTGTCTACTTTTTTATAGGGAATGCTCACAACCAAAAGTCTCAGTGTGGTGGAAATGCGTGAAGCAAGCAGACAACCATGCCTTGATGGCAAACTCGTGCTTCCGACAGACAAATGAGCGAGTTTGAAAAGGGTCAGATTGCGGCCGTCCGCTTTGTGGGATGGTCCTTTCGGGGAATTACTACGTAAGTTGGACGTACTGCATCAGTTGTGCAAAATTCTCATATCTGTAGATGAGGTTCTGGACGTCTACAGAGCACAGACGTCCGCCAGGATATCATCGGCAAATCATACATCTATCACAGCACAGATAACAGGGTTTGTTAGCCCAGACATGTCAACAGGAACTGTTGCGAACCAATAGAAGTGGGAGTATGGGCACACACAACTCCAGCCCACCTTCCACTCACGTCACAGCATTGATGTACATGGTTCGACTGGCTCCATCAGAGGTATCGCTTGGAGTTGCGTATCGTTGTCTTCAGTAATGAAAACAGATTCTTTCCGCATGTAAGTAATGGTAGTTGGTGCTTAAGACCTACACTTGGTGAAAGCTGTCTCGTAGAGACAGTCTTTAAGACACACTGATCATATCCCAGGCCATGGTCTGAGATGTGATACGCTACAACTATCATTCAGCTATGCAATTTCTGGAGGGGCGCTAACCAGCGTTCGGTATGTGCAGAATGTTGTTAGACCCCAATGTTTCCCAATCTTGCATTAGAGAGGCGATGCATTGTTTCAAGGGGATAATGTTCATCCACACACTGCTCATGAAACACAACGTGCTCTGCAAAAGACATGCACCAACTTCCACGGCTAGCATGATATGGGGACTTTCTTCCAGGAAAATGACTCACGTGACTCGTCAATCAACTACTCTTGCAGGAGTACTTTAACAGATCGAACACATGTTCTTGGGGCAGTAATCGCAATCTGTACGATTGACTGGACACCTGAGTTATGGCCTGCCCTGCCACCTGTGGAATCTACACCACATACTGACATGGCTGTTTCAGCATGAGTCAATAGGTGGTACCTCAGAATCGTTTACTGATCTGTAAATACAATCATTTCATATACTCAAATGCACTGTTGCGACAACAACTCTTGAGTGATTTTAGTACCTCTAGAAGGTTATATTTAGATTAAAGTTCAGTCTTGATCACGTTATGTCTGTTTTAATGAGTAACCGGTTTCGGTTTTTTCTATAAAACCATCATCAGACCTGTGAATAAATTTTAAGAAATACTAGATACCAATCTTTAAATGAATGAAAAAGTCTAATGATGTCAAAATTTTTAACAAAATAAAATAAAATTAGTTATACCCATTGGTCCCTTGGGTTGGTAGGTGGAGCTCTCCTTGCTGCTGTGCAGTCAACTGATGGTTATGAGTGCTGAGCACGAGCTTAAATATGCAGAGGCTCCGCCTACTTCCTGTCACACTACTTCATAACTGCCAATCAGCGTTCATAATATGACGCCATCGTCAAAATATAAAAGTAGGAAATACACTAATAACATAAAATTGATTCATTTAAATATCTGATTAACAGATAATAGTTGTGTCTACAACTTATTTATATTTTAGATAAAAACAGTGAATTATGATGTGTGATAGCTGTGCCCTCTATGGCCCACCTTAATATTATTACAGTGCCAGTTACATCAAAGATGTAAAATCCTTGGCGTTGTGGTATATATCGATTCTACCAAGTCGCCTACATCACAATTGCATCTTTGTTGGATGCTGCAGAATCGTCTTGTTTTAACTGTAATTTTTATGGCAATGTTCTTTATAGCATTAGGTTAGCAGCCAATAGTACGTTCCACATTATGTATATCTGAATAACTGATGAGACTGCTGATGCAGCATATTTTACATACATTACTTTTGCCATGGGTATAACTAATCTTATATTTTTAAAAAACAAAAGAGTAGATGCTTTTATTATAAAATTTCGTCAATTTGTTTTAAGATGGTCATTTCCTTTTTGATCTCATTAGCTTCTAGCGGTAATTTTAGTATTCGGTGTATCATAGACTTAAAAAATGCTTTTTTATACTTGTCAGGATGACATGATGTAGCATTAATAATAACATCAGTGGTTGTAGGTTTCCTGTATATGGTGAATAAATGTTTCCCGTTGTTATTAGTTATAGTGAGATCTAGGTAGTTAATAGATTTTCGATTTTCATGTTCAACTGTAAATTGTAACTTCGGATGCATAGAGTTTAATTTTATAGCAAGTTTCTCAATTTCGTCTTTTGAACCATTATAAAGTAATAATGTATCGTCTACATATCGCTTGTAATATATGATTTTATTTGCGATATCATGGTTATTTTTCAGGAATTGCGTCTCAATGTGGTTTACGAAAATGTCTGCCACTGTCCCAGCCAAAGAATTTCCCATTGCTAAGCCATCTTTCTGACAATAGATTTTAGTATTAAACGAGAAATAATTGTAATCTAAAGTGCATTCAAGTAGTTCTATAAGTTCGATTATTTCGTCTTTAGTCATATTTTTGTATTGTATTAAGTTATCCCTAATTATATTAATCGTCTCAGTAATTGGTATATTTGTATATAAATTTTTAATATCTAATGAGGCGAAATTTGCACTAGTTGGAATGTCTATATTGTGGATTTGTTGCGTTAGTTCATAACTGTTTTTGATACTGAAGTTGCTCTCATATGTATAGAATGCTTTCAAAATTTTATTAAGTTTCATATTTAGTTTATATGAAGGACTACTTCTGTAGTTAACAATAGGTCGTATAGATTTCTCTTTTTTATGCAGTTTAATCTGTGATCTTAAGTTAGGTATTTGGGGATTCGTATTTTTCATCATATTTTTTTCCTCAGGGGTCAAGAGGTGATTATTTTCATCGACTAGTTTCTTAATCTTTAAAAGGAACTTTGGAGTGGGGTCTTTAGTTACTTCAACGATCCCATTTTCATTAAAAAATGAGAGTGTTTTAAATATATAATCGTCTTCTTTAATAATTACCCTCTAGAAGGGTTCACTAATTTTTTCAGCCGTGTACATAATATGCCTAACTTACTTTTCGTGTTCAATGAAAGTGACGTCAGCTCTCTTTTTATTCGATATGTCATATTTCATATTTGTACACTAGATATTTTTTGAATATAAATCTTCAAAGGCCGATATACCACAGAGGTTATGAGTTCGAGCAATGCGATCTACAGTTGGCAGTAGTATTGTCTTTGAAAGTGTAGCATTCAGTGAGAGGCGAGTTGGTCACACTGGTGAGAAGTCTGGAAATAACTAACAGAACACAAATATGTAAACGTCGAGGATGTTGTTCTTTGGTGATAACATTTTTAATGAACAATTTGAGGAAAATGCTAATGCATAATGTACCGTGAGTTTCAGAAAGGCAAAAATGAAGAAAAACGTGATAAGGATTGAGGAAGGAAATGAGAATTCGTAAATGTTCAGTTCATTGAGGGGAAATGTTGATTACTTCATTTGTGTCGGTTTCTTACTGCTACCTTTAGCCAAACCGTGTTTCCATAATTTATTCACGTTTCATTCTGACGTGAAGAAACAAAACAGGTCATTTATAACGTTATTTAATGAGTAAGTTTAGATTGGAGTAAATATTAATGTCTTTCCTATTTTCTTTGTTAATATAAAATGTTATTTCAAGGTTCCTTTTTGTGACTGCTTGGTGATTAATAACGGTCTAGCTGGATTGTTTCCTTGAAGCTAATTACCTGTATGGATTTAATAAAATTTCCTTTAATTAATCCAAACATTGTTGTTCCCTGTCCTCATATGTGCATGTAATTCATTTGTTCCCTGTCCTTAATGTATAGGTAGTGGGTTGGTGGTTGTTTGAGATCTGTGTGTAGTTGGGTAAAATAGTGAAATATCTTAGGTTTGTGCACACATTAGTACTTCTTTTCCATTCTTTCTTGGCATTAATTATTAACGTGAAACATTTTGACACTTACTACTATGTATGTTTTCTTTTGTCACTTATTTTGTAACATTTGAAATATTTTGTCCTTACCACTGTCATCACTACACTACATGAGCAGATTTACTTTGGTGCCTTATGGATGATTACTATGTTAAACTTTTGGATTTGTACTAAGTTCTCTTGAGAAAATATATTAAATTTATATGTTTGTAGGCACTATACATGGTGAGTCACCTAACATTGTTGTTGTTGTGGTCTTCAGTCCTGAGACTGGTTTGATGCAGCTCTCCATGCTACTCTATCCTGTGCAAGCTTCTTCATCTCCCAGTACTTACTGCAACCTACATCCATCTGAATCTGCTTAGTGTATTGATCTCTTGGTCTCCCTCTACGATTTTTACCCTCCACGCTGCCCTCCAATGCTAAATTTGTGATCCCTTGATGCCTCAAAACATGTCCTACCATTACCGCTGGATTTATTTCGTAAACCACATCAAATACTGACGAATCGATTCCACAGACCGAACGTGAGGAGAGGGGCTAGTGTAATTGGTTAATACAAACCATAAAAAAATGCACGGAAGTATGTTTTTTAATACAAACCTACGTTTTTTTAAATGGAAACCCGTTAGTATTGTTAGCACATCTGAACATATAAACAAATATGTAATCAGTGCCGTTTGTTGCATTGTGAATGTTAATTACATCAGGAGATATTGTAACCTAAAGTTGACGCTTGAGTACCACTCCTCCGCTGTTCGATCGTGTGTATCGGAGAGCACCGAATTACGTAGGGATCCAAAGGGAACGGTGATGGACCTTAGGTACAGAAGAGACTGGAACAGCACATTACGTCCACATGCTGACACCTTTTTATTGGGCTTTTTCACTGACGCACATGTACATTACCATGAGGGGTGAGGTACACGTACACACGTGGTTTCCGTTTTCAATTACGGAGTGGAATAGAGTGTGTCCCGACATGTCAGGCCAATAGATGTTCAATATGGTGGCCATCATTTGCTGCACACAATTGCAATCTCTGGCGTAATGAATGTCGTACACGCCGCAGTACATCTGGTGTAATGTCGCCGCAGGCTGCCACAATACGTTGTTTCATATCCTCTGGGGTTGTAGGCACATCACGGTACACATTCTCCTTTAACGTACCCCACAGAAAGAAGTCCAGAGGTGTAAGATCAGGAGAACGGACAGGCCAATTTATGCGTCCTCCACGTCCTATGAAACGCCCGTCGACCATCCTGTCAAGGGTCAGCCTAGTGTTAATTGCTGAATGTGCAGGTGCACCATCATGCTGATACCACATACGTCGACGCGTTTCCAGTGGGACATTTCCGAGCAACGTTGGTAGATCATCCTGTAGAAACGCGATGTATGTTGCAACTGTTTAGGCCCCTGCAATGAAGTGAGGACCAATGAGGTGGTTGCCAATGATTCCGCACCATACATTTACAGTCCACGGTTGCTGTCGCTCTACCTGTCTGAGCCAGCGAGGATTGTCCATGGACCAGTAATGCATGTTCCGTAGATACACTGTCCCGTGGTTTGTGAAACCCGCTTCATCGGTAAACAGGTAGAACTGCAACGCATTCTCTGTTAATGTCCATTGACAGAATTGCACTCGATGATTAAAGTCATCACCATGTAATCGCTGATGTAGCGACACATGAAACGGGTAAAAGCAGTGACGATGCAGTATGCGCATGACACTACTTTGACTCAGTCCACCAGCTCTCGCAATGTTCCGTGTACTCATGTGTGGGTTCATGGCAACAGCAGCTAACACACCAACTGCACGCGCTTCTCCTGTGACGGGCCTGTTACGGACTCGTTTGCGTGCTACGACCATACCTGTTGCATACAGCTGGTGGTAGATGTTTTGCAATGTGCGGCACGTTGGATGCTCTCTGTCCGGGTACCGTTCTGCGTACACCCTGCAGGCTTCAGCTGCATTTCGTCGACACTCGCCATAGATGAGTATCATCTCCGCCTTTTCATAGTTCGAATACACCATGGTCACAGTTACTACAACACTACACATCACAGACGTCTGGTAACACGGTGTACTGCAGTTGGTCTGCGTGCGGAGACGAATGCAGAATAACAATAGCAGCAAGCGCTACATGCGGACACTGTGACAACTAGACCAAATCACAACAGCGCACTACAGCCACACTCGTAAACACGGTCGTCATCGTAAACATGTCCCTGCAGATGCTGCTCGCCGACCGTGGCCCGTGTTTGTTACAGCACGCAACTGAACGTCGGAGGTTTCAAGCTTCAACTTTAGGTTACAATATTTCCGGATGTGATTTACAGTTTACAATGCACCAAAAGGCACTGATTACGTATTTGTTTATATGTTCAGATGTGCTAACAAAACTAACGTGGTTCCATTTAGAAAAACGTAGGTTTGTGTTAAAAAACATACTTCCGTGCATTTTTGTATGGTTTGTATTAAACAATTACACTAGCCCCTCTCCTCACGTTCGGTCTGTGGAATCGGTTCGTCAGTATTTGATGTGGTTTACGAAATATATCCAGCGGTACCGTTAGGTGACTCACCCTGTATATGTCATCATATATGTCACGTCTCAAGTTCCAATCATTATCTTTTGCCCTATACGCTTATTCAGTTATAGACTGTAATGCCCGTTCTGTTATGTTTCGTGTTAGCTTTGCTGGACTTGCCAAGGAGACAATGGTTATCACGAAAGCACATGCACACCTGTTCTGAAAGAAAGGGACATTCATTTCGCTAATACAATACTGGTGCCATTCTTGCAAATAGTCTAGTAGATTGGGCAATATGCTGTTTAATACACAAATACGATGAACTGTGTTGTCATCAGAAATGAACCGGACATTCATGGTATTAGAAACAGACATTCTGGTCTGGCGCTATAAATGAGCCATGAGCATATGCATCCCACTACGACTAATGGATTTTTGGGTTGTCACTGACGAACACATTCCACCCATCTTGCAGAGTCGACACTTATTGGAAACAGATGTTGAGTTCACTGCAGCAAAGTTACTTATCTTATGTGTTGCGACCGTCTCTAATTTCGAAGTAGATTCCAGATGTTAGTCGGTGGAGGACATATCAGGCAACTGCCTTCCTGAGTTCCCTGCCTATTCCCCACATGTGTGCTCTTTCATCACTTAATACCAATTTGATTATTGCTTGTAAACCTTGGAGAATCTAGGTTTGTGCGCGCGGGCGCGCATGTCTGTATGTATGTATGTATGTGTGTGTGTGTGTGTGTGTGTGTGTGTGTGTGTGTGATGTACATTTGCTCTCCTCCGTATGCGGAACAGTGTCCCTTTTTATACCATGTTTAAAACGTTTCATGTTTTAGTATTTTTTGCGCTTAACTTAAATATTTACTGGTTAGGTAATCCTTATCTTCAAATGACTCAGATAATCAAAAGTCTAATTTTATTCCTACTATATTAAGTATTTGAAACGTGATTATTTCTTAGTAGTCCAAGACATCTTTTCATCTATTTGAAGAAGTTAATGTACATTAGGATAAATTACTCATACCTCATGTTGAGAATGTCACTGTAAATTTTTCTTTCTGTCTCGCCTTCTATGATTTTCTACGTGCTAACTTGTTGTATATTTCTTGCTATTTGCAACAAAGATCCTGCCAAATTTTTGGTAGTAAAGGGGGTAGAGATAATGTGAGATTTTTAGATTATTTTTGGTGCTCAGTGAAAGTGATGCCAATTTTTTATGCAGTGTGCCATGCTCCATTTCTAAGAGAACCCTTCAGTAGTCGCTTTGTTACGCCACAGTGGTTCTGAGTACAAACAACGTGATCTTTAGTTGTCAGTACTATTATCGTTAACAGTGAAGCATTCAGTGAGGATTAAGTGAGTCAGGTGTCGGGCACCCTGCTAAGCAATCTGGAAATGATCTGAAAATAAATGGAATAAGACAGAGATGAAAACACAGAGGTTGTTGCTTTTTGGATGTATAATTTTGTAAAGATTAATTTGAGAAGTGTGACGATAATCAGGCAATGTTGTCAGTGCATAGCTTGGACTCAGATTTATGAATTCATCATTTCAGTAACTTATTACATGATGCAGTAATATTTTTTTCAATAAGAAATGAGTTTTTAAAAGATCGTTGTATTGCTAGGGAAAGAGTTTCATAATTCTCAGTATTGTTTTTGAATGTTAGTCTTTTCCACATCATTCAGTAAATTGAGTCTGTACTACAACTACATCTACATCCATACTCCGCAAGCCACCTGACGGTGTGTGGTGGAGGGTACCTTGAGTACCTCTATCGGTTCTCCCTTCTTTTCCAGTCTCGTATTGTTCGTGGAAAGAAGGATTGTCGGTATGCTTCTGTGTGGGCTCTAATCTCTCTGATTTTATCCGCATGGTCTCTTCGCGAGATATACGTAGGAGGGAGCAATATACTGCTTGACTCTTCGGTGAAGGTATGTTCTCGAAACATTAACAAAAGCCCGTACCGAGCTACTGAGCGTCTCTCCTGCAGAGTCTTCCACTGGAGTTTATCTGTCATCTCCGTAACGCTTTCGCGATTGCTAAATGATCCTGTAACGAAGCGCGCTACTCTCCATTGGATCTTCTCTATCTCTTCTATCAACCCTATCTGGTACAGATCCCACACTGGTGAGCAGTTTTCAAGCAGTGGGCGAACAAGCGTACTGTAACCTACTTCCTTTGTTTTCGGATTGCATTTCCTTACGATTCTTCCAATGAATCTCAGTCCGGCATCTGCTTTACCAACAATCAACTTTATATGATCATTCCATTTTAAATCACTCCTAATGCGTACTCCCAGATAATTTATGGAATTAACTGCTTCCAGTTGCTGACCTGCTATTTTGTAGCTAAATGATAAGGGATATATCTTTCTATGTATTCGCAGCACGTTACACTTGTCTACATTGAGATTCAGTTGCCATTCCCTGCACCATGCGTCAATTCGCTGCAGATCCTCCTGCATTTCAGTACAATTTTCCATTGTTACAACCTCTCGATACACCACAGCATCATCTGCAAAAAGCCTCAGTGAACTTGAGATGTCATCCACAAGGTCATTTATGTATATTGTGAATAGCAACGGTCCTATGTCACTCCCCTGCGTCACACCTGAAATCGCTCTTACTTCCGTCTGTCACAAAAGTTTTTTTTTTTTTTCTACTTGTGTGTTGCCGCAGTGCACTTAATGGAACACAGTTGCTCAGACTTCATAGTATGACATGGTTCGTATAGCTACTTCCCTTTGCATTCGACATGAGTAAGATTTCTTTTCTGCAGGTGGTCTGTTCTGTGCTGTATATTAACATACATCACTTGGAAGCAGTACCGAGTTTCCGTTACCACACGATGATTCACAAAATTTTTTAGGGCCAATTTGACATCACAGTCAGGTTCAAATGGCTCTGAGCACTATGGGACTTAACTGCTGTGGTCATAAGTCCCCTAGAACTTAGAACTACTTAAACCTAACTAACCTAAGGACATCGCACACATCCATGCCCGAGGCAGGATTCGAACCTGCGACCGTAGTGGTCGTGCGGTTCCAGACTGCAGCGCCTTTAACCGCTCGGCCACTACGGCCGGCATCACAGTCAGGACACAGCATAATAGTTCACAAACATGTATTGCATTTCAAAATCGTCATCAGGATCAGTTTAGGTAAAGTTCAGTTCATATGTGATTTCTTATGCAGACATTCTTACTCTTGCAGTGCAGTGGTACATTCGTGTTTGTATCGTTCAATGTTTGCAATTCTATTTAGTTATTGTAAATTTAGAGAGAACTTTGGTAAAAGCATTTTAGATATTTAATTTTTTCTTCAAAATTAGGTTTGTAATTTTTTGTAGAATTTTGTTCTGTTAGGTTGGTTTGTTGTAATTGTAAAACAAACACTGTGACGTCACGTATTCCAGCACTGCTTTGTTCATTGCAATGCGCAATCCAGAATTTCACACTATAACTTACTTATTATACAGTTTTACGCTTTCTTAATTATATTTGGGAAAAGTTAATAGCGATACGGTTACACAACGTCAGATGGGTTAGGTGATTCTTTTTATCAGATAGCGTTTGCGAAATCATACCACTGGCATTGTTCAAGTTCACGTTCAACACAGAAACACACAAAAGTAAGGGACAGGAAACCAGTTTACATACCCAACAACAAACAAACAAAAAATTGCAATTAATACAGAACTGAAATAAACGAGAAAGAAATAACCGATGAATAGACATGATAACACACATTGAATGGGCTGAACAGTACAAACATACTTAATTTATCACCAAGGCAAACGTCTCTACAAACCCTGAAGATGGGACCATAGTATTAACTAAAAATATTGATCTACCTATTTTAGGAGAATTAGAGGCAGTAATTAGAAAAATACAAAAATCACCAGAACTATAGGACATAAATATAGAAGTAATTGAGGATTTTTACTCAGATTTCGCCTTCTGCGTCTATTAAGCAACTGCCGGCTGCCGGCTTTTAATGAGGATCCCCGATACATGGTTAGCAGCGACAGTCTTTTCTGTATTTAAGAGAGTGGAAAGAAATAAAACCATAAACTGCAGAGATGTATTTTACAATCACTCTATAAAATTCACACTCGTACAAATTCGATTACAGCGAATAGGAGAGTAGCAAAAAGAACAGAATGGTTTTGCAAAAGGAACAGCCACAGAAAATGAAATGCCTTCGGGCGCTACTGGGACACACGTGCCTTGACAAAATAGGAAGCGGGGATTTATCGGTTCCGTTACAAATGTTTCCAGTACGGAACAAAAACGGACGAATATAGAAGCAAGTGGGGAGAGGATTAGGAAAGAACAGTCAGTACAAAGATTCCGAAAGTGGCAATG
Organism: Schistocerca americana; assembly: GCF_021461395.2. Classification (NCBI taxonomy): domain Eukaryota; kingdom Metazoa; phylum Arthropoda; class Insecta; order Orthoptera; family Acrididae; genus Schistocerca; species Schistocerca americana. Next base: position 148,873,136 of record NC_060124.1, read on the forward strand.
TCACCGACATATCATCCGCAGAGATCCAGAAACACTGAGGTGAAAGTGGATTGACGCCGGAACGGGCCGAAGGGCCTAATCCCTGAAAGGATGACGACAACAATGCGCGTCTGCATTGAAGATCGCAGGTTGAGGAGCTCTTGGAACGAGACGATATTAGACGAATGGACTGGCCTGCCCATTCCTCCGACTGAAGTCTTTTCGAGCATGTATGGGATGTGTTTGGGAGATGTGTTGTGGTACGTCCACCTGCATCAACGACCATCGAAAATTTGTGAATCGTGGTGGTGGAGGAATAGGATGCCCTAAAACAAGAATTCCTAACGTCGTGGCCAGCAACGCAACATCGTGTAGAGCATGTACTTCCGTCCATGACGATCACACATTCTATTGAGAACCATGTCTCGCCTTTTTTAATATTCAGAGGACTGTAATAAATCGTGGTGGCTTCAGTATAATTTTTATCTTTGAACGAAAGTGCCGTTTCTTTTAGTCTCATTGGGTATTCCTTTCAGTAACCTGAAACGTCCCGTTAGAAAAATTTATGAATTACTGTGCTGAAACTTACACACAATATTTTTAGCGCAACGCAATCTGACTTTCAATAATCTCTACAAAAGAATGGCCCTGACTAACTAACAATAACCTATACCTTTCATGACTCACTTAACTCACAAAAATCTTCGTTACTCGAACGACTGCAAAACAGCGACCGCCAATACTGCCAGCTAAATAAAAGATTCTAACTACTGAAGGCACTAACTACTGATAGGCATAGTTAGCAAATGAAAGATTTCGATAGAAACAAACAATGTATTTACCTTAATAGTGTTCAAAAGTCATTATATATATATATACAAAGATGAATTGACTTACCAAACAAAAGCGCTGGCAGGTCGATAGATACACAAACATACACACAAAATTCAAGCTTTCGCAACAAACGGTTGCGAAAGCTTGAATTTTGTGTGTATGTTTGTGTTTGTTTGTGTGTCTATCGACCTGCCAGCGTTTTTGTTTGGTAAGTCTCATCGTCTTTGTTTTTAGATATATTTTTCCCACGTGGAATGTTTTCCTCTTTATATATATATATATATATATATATATATATATATATATATATATATATATCATGACATTCAGTCTTACAAATTTACTGTCTCTGATGGACACACGTCCAGATCATCCGCTCTCAAAACTCCGCCATCTCTCTCCCCACATCCACCACTGCTGGCGGCTCACCTCCAACTGCACAACGCTACGCGCTGTTAACAGCCAACTGCCCAACACTACAATAAAATATACTCCAACAATGCAAACCAACCACAGCATTCACACAGCACAGTCAGTGATTTTGATATAGAGCGCTAAGTGGCATTACCAACATAAAAACCTAAACAGCCTACTTACAAACCTTCTCATACAAGACTGTAGCAGCTCTTTCAATGTATGGTCCAAGTCTCATCGATCTGTTACTTGTCCTGTGCATCTACACAGCTGCTTTGCAAGTCTCACTTACGTGCCTGATAGAGGGTTCATCGGACCACCTTCACAATAATTCTCTATTATTCCACTCTCGAACAGAGCACGGAACGAAGGAACACCTATGTACATCCGTGTGAACTCTATTTCCGTGTTCTTATCAAGATGATCGTTTCTCTTTATGTAGGTCGTCGTCAACGAAATACTTCCGCATTTGGAGGAGAAATCCGGTAACTGATATTTTGTCAGAAGATCCCGCCACAATGAGAAACGTCTTTCCACACGAAATCTCTCTCCCCTATTTCTCGACCATACAAATCGTGCTGCCCTTCTTTGAACCTTCACAACGTACTCGGTTGATCCTCTCTGAGAAGGATCCCGCGTCGCGCACCAGTGCTCCAAAAGAGGATGAACAAGCGTAGTATACGCAGTGTCTGTAGTAGATCTGTTGTATATTCTAAACGTTCTGCCATAAAACGCCGTCTTTTGTTCGCCTTTTCCACAATATTTTCTCTGTGTTCTTTCAGCTTAAGTTGTTCGTAATTGTAATTGACGGCTTTTTGATTTGATTGATTTATCGTGTAACCGAATTATCACGGATCCCCTTTAGCATTCATGATGATGACCCCACACTTTTCATTATTTAGGTTGAACTTCCAACAGTCGCAACTGTTTTACTAGATGAATTTCCGTCAATTACTACGAACGGAGACCTCTCTGGCCGGATACCACGAACAACTGAGACGATATTCCATAAGAACGCAATTTTATTACAGGCCGCTTGTGAGACGCGGAGTCAAAAGCCTCCTGGAAATATAGAAATAAGGAATCAATTTTGAAATTCCTTGTCGAGAGCGCTCAACACTTCGTGTTTTCTATATCTGTGTTGATTGTGTGTCAATAGATCGTTTCCTTCAAGGAAAGTCATAATGTCCAACTACAATATGTGTTCCAAAATTCTGATATTTATCGACGTTACTGAAATGTTCCTCTAATTTGGTGGATTACTCTTACTGCCTTTATTGCCTATTGACGAGACCTGTGGCAGTTTCCAGTCTCTGGGTACGGATCTTCCGTCGAGCGAGTGGTTGTATACAGAGTGTTACAAAAAGGTACGGCCAGACTTTCAGGAAACATTCCTCAAACGCAAATAAAGAAAATATGTTATGTGGACATGTGTCCGGAAACGCTTGATTTCCATGTTAGAGCTCATTTTAGTTTCGTCATTCCAACGTGATCAAATTGTAAATTTTCACAAGCAACATGTGTGGGCTGACGAGAATCCGCACGCAATTGTCAATCACGTCATCAACACCGATTTTCTGTGAACGTTTGGGCAGGCATTGTTGGTGATGTCTTGATTGGGCCCCATGTTCTTCCACCTACGCTCAATGGAGCACGTTATCATGATTTCATACTGGATACTCTACCTGTGCTGCTAGAACATGTGCCTTTACAAGTACGACACAACATGTGGTTCATGCACGATGGAGCTCCTGCACATTTCAGTCGAAGTGTTCGTACGCTCTCAACAACAGATTCGGTGACCGATGGATTGGTAGAGGCGGACCAATTCCATGGCCTCACGCTCTCCTGATCTCAACCCTCTTGACTTTCATTTGTGGAGGCATTTGAAAGCTCTTGTCTACGCAATCCCGGTACCAAATGTAGAGACTCTTCGTGCTCGTATTATGGATGGCTATGATACAATACGCCATTCTCCAGGGCTGCATCAGCGCATCAGGGATTCCATGCGACGGTGGGTGGATGCTTGTATCCTCGCTAACGGACGACATTTTAAACATTTCCTGTAACAAAGTGTTTGAAGTCACGCTGGTACGTTCTGTTGCTGTGTGTTTCCATTCCATGATTAATTTGATTTGAAGAGAAGTAATAAAATGAGCTCTAACATGGAAAGTAAGCGTTTCCGGACACATGTCCACATAACATATTTTCTTTCCTTGTGTGTGAGGAATGTTTCCTGAAAGTTTGGCCGTACCTTTATGTAACACCCTGTATGTCTGTTAAGTATGGAGCACTTGCATCAGCATACTCTGAAAAATTATGTTTGGTACACAGTCTGGACCGGAAGGCTTCCTTTCATTAAGTGAATTAAGTTGCTTCACTGTTCCGAGGATATCTACTCCTAAGTTAATCGTGTCACCAGCTGTTCTTGATTGGAATTCTGGAATATTTACTTCATCTTCTTTGTTGGAGGAATTTCGGAAGTTTCTGCTTAGTAACGCTGCTTTAGCAGCACATCATCGATAGTATTTCCATTCCCACCGCACACAGAAAGCATTCATTGTCTCTTGCCGCTAGCATACTGTATACACGACCAGAACCTATTTCGGTCCTCTGCCAAGCTTCCGTTATGGAAATTGTCCCAAGTAGCTCGCACTGAAGTCTGAGCTAACTTTCGAGGTTCTGTTCAAATGTCTCTGAGCACAATGGGACTTATCATCTGAGGTCATCAGTCCCCTAGAACTTAGAACTACTTATACATAACTAACCTAAGGACATCACACAGCCACGCCTGAGGCAAGATTCGAACGTGCGACCGTAGCGGTCGCGCGGTTCCAGACTGAGGCGCCTAGAACCGCTCGGCCACAACAGCCTGCCGAGCTTCTGTAAAAGATCGCCAATCTTGGGGAATTTGCGTTCGTTTAAATTTCGCATGGCTTTTTCATTGTTTCATTGTTCTAACACGTTTTGTGTGCCATGGGGGACCAGCTCGTCGTTTATTAATTTCTTTGGTATAAATCAATTGTTGTCGATGCTGTTTCTTTGAATCCAAGTCACCTCTGATCTTTACTTGCATTGTTAATTTGGAATGAGTGGACATTGTATCTCAGGAAACCATCAAACGAGTTACTATCTGCTTTTAAATTATATATATATATTGCGTTTATGTCAGGTGGACTTGGGAGTTACGGCATTCAGTCTCTCTACGATAACTTTGTGTTGACCAATCGCTGTATTCGTTTTCATGCACGTTATTAGGTCAGAAAACACGACAAGAAAGCTGCTTTCGTTCCTTAACTTTTTAAAACCAGTGTTCTTGAGACTCCGATATTCGTAGTCGGCATTCTTTTGTAGTACTGACATAAGTTTCTGCGTAAACTTTGATAGTTAACGCCCGTAATACGAGCTAGCAAATTTCTTTTAGAGAACTGGCACAAAGTAAAAATATTTGATGTCACTTCAAAGTGGTAGTGCCAACCACTGAGATGGGTCCCTTAGGGCAGTAGCGCGCGGGCGCTGCCCCTGAGTGGCCCCTTGCGGCGGTAATGGCGCCAGCTAATATTACCACTGAAGCCGTGGAGTCGTGGGCGCCACCAATTAGTGCGGCGACCGTGCGTGACTGTGCCGCGGCCGTCCAATTACGCCACACCTGCCCTCTATTAGCCCGCACCAGTCGCACGGGAGAGGCTTCCAGCTGCTATCACAGAGCGCGCTGCGCGAGAATCAAGCGCCAACTGGACAGCAATTAAGAATGCGTGTCTAGTCGGCGGAACTAGCTGTATTGCTGCAGACATTTCTTTCGGTGCACCTGACCTTTATTGGGCTGTAATTAGAATCACTGCGAATGCTAATACGTAGATCAACAAATCTATGACTTTCGTTGAAAATGGACAAACTCTACCATCTGGTGAGCAAGATGTATGAGACAGGCGAAATACCCTCAGACTTCAAGAAGAATATAATAATTCCGATCCCAAAGAAAGCAGGTGCAGACAGATGTGAAAATTACCGAACAATCAGTTTAATAAGTCACGGATGCAAAATACTAACGCGTATTCTCTACAGACGAATGGAAAAACTAGTAGAAGCCGAACTTGGGGAAGATCAGTTTGGATTCCGTAGAAATATTGGAACACATGAGGGAATACTGACCCTACGACTTATCTTATCTTAGAAGCTAGATTAAGGAAAGGCAAACCTACGTTTCTAGCATTTGTAGACTTAGAGAAAGCTTTTGACAATGTTGACTGGAATGCTCTCTTTCAAATTCTGAAGGTGGCCGGGGTAAAATACAGGGAGCGAAAGCCTATATACAATTTGTACAGAAAGCAGATGGCAGTTATAAGAGACGAGGGGCACGAAAGGGAAGCAGTGGTTGGGAAGGGAATGAGACATGGTTCTAGCCTATCCCCGATGTTATTCAATCTGTATATTGAGCAAGCAGTGAAGGAAACAAAAGAAAAATTCGCAGTAGGTATTAAACTCCATGGAGAAGAAATAAAAACTTTGAGGTTCGCCGATGACATTGTAATTCTGTCAGAGACAGCAAAGGACCTGGAAGAGCAGTTGAACGGAATGGACAGTGTCTTGAAAGGAGGGTATAAGATGAACACCAACAAAAGCAAAACTAGGATAATGGAATGTAGCCGAATTAAGCCGGGTGATGCTGAGGGAATTAGATTAGGAAATGAGACACTTAAAGTAGTAAATGAGTTTTGCTATTTGGGGAGCAAAATAACTGATGATGGTCGAAGTAGAGAGGATATCAAATATAGACTGGCAATGGCAAGGGAAGCGTTTCTGAAGAAGAGAGATTTGTTAACATCTAGTATTGATTTAAGTGTCAGGAAGTCGTTTCTGAAAGTATTTCTATGGAGCGTAGCCATGTATGGAAGTGAAACGTGGACGATAACTAGTTTGGACTAGAAGAGAATAGAAGTATTCGAAATGTGGTGCTACAGAAGAATGCTGAAGATTAGATGGGTAGATCATATAACTAATGAGGAGGTATTGAATAGGATTGGGGAGAAGAGAAGTTTGTGGCACAATTTAACTAGAAGAAGGGATCGGTTGGTAGGACATGTTCTGGGGCATCAAGGGATCACCAATTTAGTATTGGAGGGCAGCGTGGAGGATAAAAATCGTAGAGGGAGACCAAGAGATGAATACACTAAACAGATTCAGAAGGATGTAGGTTGCAGTAGGCACTGGGAAATGAAGAAGCTTGTACAGGATAGAGTAGCATGGAGAGCTGCATCAAACCAGTCTCATGACTGAAGACCACAAAAACAACAGGGACAGATTAAGAATGTGGTCGTGAATACCAATCACGTAGTTTTTCATACTTCTAGGTAGCCTTACCATATGGTTACAGGAATGATTCACTTACGGTTAAACACTGTACAAGGTGAATCTCCTGAAACTTAGACTGCAAATATTACGGAAATGGAAAGTACTACTGAAGTGTGATTTTCACAGAATGGATTGATAGTTAAGGTCTGGTATTATTAGATAATCAACAGACTGTAATGACAGAAAGTCCAATTTTTGTGTATGCATATACTTTTTTAAATGCAAGGCTGCCTACAGACACTAACAAACTAAAAGTAGTGTAAATTATAATGTCAACGTTGTTTCATCTACATCTACCTCATACTCCGCAAGCCTCCTAATGGTGTGTGGCGGAGGATACTTTCGGTATCACTATCTTACTCCTCCAACCCCGTTCCAATCGCGAGTAGTGTGTGGGAAGAATGACTGTCGGTAAGCCTCCGTATTGGCTCTAATTTCTCGAATTTTCTCCTCGTGGTCAATACGTGAGATGTACGTGGGGGAAGTAATATGTTATCTGACTCCTCCTGAAAGGTGTTGCCCCCCAAAATTTCAATAGTAAATCCCTCTTCTCTTGTAACGTCTGCCAGTGGAGTTTGTTCAGCATCTCCGTAACGATCTATCGCCAGCTAAACGACAACGTGACGAAACGCGCCGCTCTTCGTTGGATCTTCTCTATCTCCTCTATCAGTCCTGCCTGTTTCAGGATTCTAGTGCGATATCGTATTCTGAAAAGTTCCCACACCAACACTTATACAGTACCTGTGGTGATGATGATGATGATCATGTTTGGTTTGTGGGACGCTCAACTCCGTGGTCATCAGCCCCGGTACTATGTCCCAACTTTCACACAGTGCAATCTAGCGATTGTCACGAATGATGATGATGATGATGAAATGATGAGGACAGCACAAATACCCAGCCCCGGGCAGAGAAAATCCTGAAACCGAACGGCAATCGAACCCGGCAGCCCGTGATCCAGAAGCAACAACGCTAGCCGCTAAATCACGATGTCACGAAATACCTGTGGTAGCACACACTAAAGAATAACGCATGAGCACACACAAGTTTTATGGATTCTGAGCAGTAATGAGACAATTAACCATAGCAGGTTATGTTCAAAATGACCGCTCGCAGCAGCAATACACGATTCGAATCTGGTGTGGAATGATTAGCATTTCAGCCGAGATGTCCCAGCTGCCTGCAACAATACGTCGTTACATATCATGGGGTGTAGTTGGTACGTCCTTGTAGACAGAGTCTTTCAGCTTTCCCCACAGAAGAAAGTCCACAGACATAAAATGAGGGGCCCAGGCCGGTCAAGTTACAGTTCCTCTGCGTCCAGTCCAAGCTGTAGTACATCGTTCACTATGGGATGTACCACATGTTTCTCTTAATCTGCACAGGAACGTCTTCTAACATCCGTGGAAGATGGTATATTAGGAGACTGCGTTGTTACTATGTGTTCTGCGTCCTATCTATGAAAAACAGGCCTATGAGCTGATGGTTCACTGTCCCACACCACACGCTTACACTCCAAGGACGCTGCCTTTCCACCTCAAGAATCCGGTGGGAATTGTCAACAGACTGGTATTCATTGATAAATGTGGCTTCATCACTAAAGGAGATACAAGTTACATTTTGAGTATCCTGCCTTATCCCCACGTACAGAAGCTAACACAATCCTCATAATCGTTTGCATTCGGTTCTTTATGAAGAGAGATGCGGTAGGTATGGAACCCACGTCGATGGAGTATCCATAGCACAGTTCCCTGAGTCATACCACTCCTCATGCGGGTGTGCGGGAGATAACGTGCAGATCAATTGCAACAGCAGCAAGAATATCAATTTTCCCCTTTTGCCTTCACTTGTTATCTTCTGTTACGTTGTTTAGGTGTTACATTGCCACTGTCACGTAATTGATTGAAAAGACTGATAAATAACTGCCGATATAGTTGACGCCTATTGTGATGCACCGCTGCATAAACAGTACAAGAACGAACAGTGTTCGTCCTACATTCTCCGCATACGAAGAGCATGTCGGTTTTTCCCGCATTGGTAAATCCTATAGTCCACTCACGACCTAATGCTTGGATTGTTGAACACTAACTGTCACCAGGACGCAATGCACTCAAGGACCACACAACCACACTATAAGCAAACACAACTACGTCGTACCTAGCAACTACTCACTTTAAATGACACATACAAATGATTCTGAGCACTATGGGACTTAACATCTGAGGTTATCAGTCTCCTAGACTTAGAACTACTTAAACCTAACTAACCTAAGGACATCACACACATCCACGCCCGAGGCAGGAGTCGGAAAACAAACTGGTTCATACAGCTCTGAGCACTGAGGTCACCGGTCCCCTAGAACTTAGAACTACTTAAACCTAACGAACCTAAGGACATCACACACATCCATGCCCGAGGCAGGATCCGAAAAAAGTGGTTCAAATGGCTCTGAGCACTACGGGTTCAAATGGTTCAAATGGCTCTGAGCATTATGGGACTTAACTGCTGAGGTCATCAGTCCCCTAGAACTTAGAACTACTTAAACCAAACTACTCTAAGGACATCACACACATCCATGCGGGAGGCAGGATTCGATCCTGCGACTGTAGCAGTCACGCGGTTCCGGGCTGAAATACCTAGGACCGCTCGGCCACCCCAGCCGGCGTAGGATTCGAACCAGTGACCGTAGCAGTAGCGCGGTTCCGGACTGAAGCGCCTAGAACCACTCGACGATAGCGGCCGGCACACATATAAATGTCAGGATGGAAACTTTTCAAAATTCGGTATATCGTGAACGACTCGCACTACAGTTCTGCAACAAACACCCCTGTCATTCTAATTAATAATTCGTTAACTCAGTTAATGTCAATAGGCATTCTCCCATGAAAATGGTTAACAATACGAGCCCCTGGCTACCTATCCACCATGTGAAAACGGCACATCAGTACTACATTATGATATTCACCCTGTACAGTCGCACAATGGAGCTGCTACTGCAGTTTGTAAGGACATAAAATTTCTTTTGATATTTATTCTACCAGATATTATGGAATGGGAATAGTACTGGTATGTCATAACCAGTCGTACACCTAACGAATCACTGATGGTCTGGGAGGATTCGGTACAGAGCGTGCCTTTTCCTGCAGGAGTCTCTGTCTTGCTGTTTCGTTTTCCAATGGCGAAGTACTGCCCTTCACGCGCCGTTACGTGAAGCGAGGGAGTGTCTTTTAGATTTCGCGTCGAACGGCCGCATGCAGTAGGGTCACACGGTACATAAATGAACAGCGTGCAGGTGCTGGTAAAACTGAGTTTGGAAGCTTTGTGTCGAGTGTTAAAGGTACAGTGAGTAATTAACCGATTTTTTTGCGCGGAGTGAGAGGAATTACAAGCGAAATCGGTGGACAAATCAGCATCATCATTATTCGGTGAAATTAAAAGCAAGGACGGTAACTCTGAGAGTGCATTGGGAATTAAACTGTTAGATGCAAATACAGGAAAGAGCGGATAGGTAGTAAGAGTACACTAGGGGCCTTCATGAGGGCGAGGACTAGTCTCGCGGTAGAAGCAAAAAAAGGAGTGGAAAAGAAAGTGGTAGGACATCTAGTACCACAATAAGAATTTAGAAGAGCTTTGCAAAACTTAAAATGATGGTGGTGGGTAGTGTTTAACGTCCCGTCGACAACGAGGTCATTAGAGACGGAGCGCAAGCTCGGGTTAGGGAAGGATTGGGAAGGAAATCGGCCGTGCCCTTTCAAACGAACCATCCCGGCATTTGCCTGAAACGATTTAGGGAAATCACGGAAAACCTAAATCAGGATGGCCGGAGACGGGATTGAACCGTCGTCCTCCTGAATGCAAAACTTAAAATGAAATAAGGTAGAAGCGACAGATAACATTCCATCCGCATTTATAAAATCATTTGGGAACTGGCAACAAAGAGGCTGTTCACGTTGATGTGCAGACTGTGTGAGACTGGCGATACACCATAACACTTTCGGAAAAACATATCTCGCACAGTTTCCAAGATCACAAGAGCCGATAAGTGCGAGATTTATAGCGCAGTCATCTTAACAGCTCATGCTTCCAAATTACTGACAATAATAATATACAGAGGAATGTAGAAGGAAACTGAGGAGCTGTTAGATGACTATCAGTTTGGTTTTAGGAAAGGTAAAGGCAACAGAGAGGCAGAATTTCATTGGATTGGTTGGGGACGGAGACCAGAGACCGAGGTCATCGGTCTCATCGGATTAGGAAAGGACGGGGAAGGAAGTCTTCCATGCCATTTCGAAGGAACCATCCCGGCATTTGCCTGAAGTGAGTTAGGGAAACCACGGAAAACCTATATCAGGATGGCCGGAGGCGGGATTCAACCGTCGTCCTCCCGAATGCGAGTCCAGTGTACTAGTCACTGCGCAACCCAGAGAGGCAGTTCCGACGTTTCGATTGATAATGGAAGCAAGACTGAAGAACAATCAAGTGAAGTTCAAATGGTTCAAATGGCTCTAAGCGCTATGGGACTTAACATCTGACGTCATCACTCACCTAGACTTAGAACTACTTAAACCTAACCAACCTAAGGACATCACACACATCCATGCCCGAGGCAGGATTCGAACCTGCGACCGTAGCCACAGCGCGGTTCCAGACTGAAGCGCCTAGAACCGCTCGGCCACAGTGGCCGGCCAAGGGAAGTTCTTAAAGGGATTTGCTGACCCGGAAAAAGCGTTCTACAATTTCATACGGTGCAAGATGTTCGAAATCCTGTGGAAAATAGGGGTAAGCTATTGAGAAATGCAGGTAATACACAACAGGTACATGAAACAAGAGGGAACAACAAGAATAGAAGATCACGAACGAATTACGCGGGTTAAGGAGGATGTGAGTCAGGGATGTAGACTTTCGTGCATGCTGTTCAATCTATGAGCCGAACAAACAATGATAAATGAAGGGCTCAAGAATGGAGTTCTGCTACTTAGGCAGCAAAATAGCCCATGATGGACGGAGAAAGGATGGCATCAAAAGCAGACTAGCACTGGAAAAAAGGGCGCTCCTGGGCTAGAAAAATCTACTAGTATCAAACATTGGCCTTAATTTGAGGAAGAAATTTCTGAGAATATGCGTTTGGAGTACAGCGTTGTATGGCACTGAAACATGGACTGCGAGAAACGGGAACAGAAATATTTGAGATGTGGTGCTAGAGAAGAATGTTAGGAACTAGGCGTACTGACAAGGTAACAAATGATGAGGTTTTCAGCAGATCGGTAAGGAAAGAAAAATATGGAAAATACTGACAGGAAGAAGGGACAGGGAGATAGGTCAGCTATTAAGACATCAGAAAGTAACTTCCATGGCCCTAGATGGAAATACAGAGGGTTAAAACTGCAGAGGAAGAAAGAGATTGGAATATATGCAGCAAATAATTGAGGACGTTGGCTACAGTTGCTACACTACAATTAAAAGGCTGGCATATTAGAGGAATTAGACAGAGACGTCTCCTGGAACGGCCTATTAAAACTAACCTAAAACTAAACTAGCGTGTAAGTATGTAGTCAAGAGAAAGTACAAAATTGAGCGTATTTCTGTCGACAAAAACCGTAGCTAATACGACAAATAACTATAAAAACTACAGTTCCCCAATGTGATATTTTTTGTGCTAAATATCTTGATGAAAATGTACTTTAGTATCAAAGAGTAACCATACAATGTAAAGATATTCTTTGTAACCATGGACATCTTATCTCAATAATGTTAAAAAAGGGCTTGTTTCAAAGAACGAACACTACTTTTGTCTCTGCTGTTGAAGTATTAAGTGGCTTAGTCGTTTTGACTCCCTCAACACTGGATGTACCGATTTTCTTTTATATTATATGGTAAAAAGTGAATTTCTTCTTCTTCTCAGAAAAACCTCTGCCTCCCTGTGCAAATATCTAAGTGAAAAATAACTACCTAAAGCGAACAGTGTATAAGATCGCTTATATGGCTTTCTATTGCTGTAGTGTATCACACTGTATCACCCCAATTATTGACAACTGTTTGACAAACGAGGCATCAGTTTAAAATAATAACGCGAGGACAACGAAAAATCTTACCGTAATCATTCAGGAATAGGGGACTTTATTTGAACAAAATCATTTATTCTGACGAAGGAGAAGATGAGAGACGAATAAGGGAGAATAGGAAATAAATGAATGAACCAGTAAGACTTGAAGAAAGGGAAAAACTAACTAATAAGAACAATAGAACGGTACTGGTGTGAGGAATGTTGTACGTGTTTATAAACTGATAGTACAAGTTTCAAAGTGAATATTGAGTAATTAAACTTACCATGAACATTATTAATTAAATGAAGAGAGAATGTAAATGATGAACATTCAGAACTGCGATAACGATTTGTAATTTCATGTAATGTACCAAAAAGAGCAGTGATCTAAATGTTTCAGCATAATCCACAGTGGTGATGCGGACTATCTCAGGATAGATTGTGCTGAGGTGTTAAGTACAGTCTACTGGGAGCGCAGCCACTTGACAACGAGAGTAACCAGACGAGAATGCATAACAGGATCGTACTCGCTGCCATATACGATCCGATGCTGTTGGATCTTCCCCATGGTCGATAGAGGAGAAGGAACTGGTTTCGAACCGGGCCATGTTTGCAGCTTTGGATGGTCTGTTGCAGGTGCAGCGACAGTGTGGCGATGCGCCGAAAACATATATGTGACAGTGAAATGAAATAATGAAATATTTATGAGATATGAACCCTAAGTTCAAATTAATGTAAAAGAAACAATGTAATGATTCGACTTCTTGTATGTGTGTGAATGTCAGTATGTCAATAACAAAAAGAACCCATAATGAACACCCTTTTTGTTGTAAAAAGAAATAGAAAAATCAGTCATCCTGACAGTGATGGTAGCTACTGACAACAAAATTTACACTCTTGACAGTTTGATTAACAATAATGTTATGTAAATACTAACGATTATCATAAAGAAGGGACTGAATGAAAGAATACCATATGATACGAAACAGAAATCATAAAGAAAGAATTCAAAAAATTATTATTTACGAGGGTTAATGCCTAGACCATAAACTGACCAAAGATGACATTTATCCTAGAAGAGAATTGTAGCCGCATCGAGCTGTAAGACTACAATGCAACTCGGCAATGGAGATGTTAACTTCACTTCTTTTGTGTACTCTTGCAATAGTAGTATGCATGTTAAGCGCTACTAGATTGTTTTAAAACCGATCTGAAGTTTAAAAGTTTTACGGTTGGGAGTATTAGTCAGAAGTCGGACTGAAGTAAAATCATCTTTACCGTTTAGACAGCTAACGGGATAGTTGATATATGTGACAGAAAAATAATCCATGTGAATGCTGATTTGTGATGGGATTCAGCCTTCGGGACAGTTAATAGTCACAAACATCAAAGGACACAGAAAGAGACTGACCGCCGACGGAAAGTAAATTATTAGTCTTCAGTGAGCAACAGATAAACGCAATCACGAAGAACTTACAATTGCGCCGTGTTGTCAGAAGCTATCGTCAAAGTCAGAATTGCTGATGCTAACAGACACAAATCCCTGAATGAAAAATCGGTGAGTGTGCTCGGTATAGGGACAAATAATTACGAAGAACAATAAATGATCTGAGGCTTTCCTGGCGAATGTGCTGCATCCAAGGTTCTCGGGTGTACAGCCGGATCCGATCGTCGAAGTTCCACGATATTTCGGCGAATAACCGTTCCGCCATCATCTGGTGGTGCTGATGGAATGATCTGTCTGCGCTGTGTCCGTGGTATCTATGTACACGGGGTTCCGGGTGGTACCCCGGCGCGGGAGGCCGGCGGGGCGCCGCGTGGTGGGAGGGGTGGGGGAAGCTGCAGCCACACCCGGTGGTGGGCGCAGTCCATCTCCGTCCGCTTAGTAAAACCAAGACCGGACACACCAAGGGCAACTTACGCGGAATTGGTTTCTCGTTCGAGAAGCCATGGAAACGTAGCCCCATCACCACAACACCAGACACCATCACAAGTACAACACCGGGGAAACACACAGCAACAACGACCAGGTCCACCATGACAGAGAAAGTTCTAGGGAACCCCACACACAGCCCACACCCTCGGATCAGGTGTTAGACATTATGGTGCAGATCAGGAACCTCGTCATGGAAATGATGAAGGAATTCAGGGAATCCCAAAGGCAGAACACACGGATCCTCGTTGCCCTTCAGGCAGCAGTCCAGCAGTCGCTCCCCTCTGCGACTTCCCCAGTAGTTTCAAAACCCACTCGGGCATGGATGTGTGTGTTTGTCCTTGGATAATTTAAGTTAAGTAGTGTGTAAGCTTAGGGACAATTGACCTTAACAGTTAAGTCCCATAAGATTTCACACACATTTTTAAGTTTCAAAACCCTATCATGAATAGACGATCAAACATCCAAGGCCTGACAATGTGCGTCTTTAACGCAAGCGGCATTGTTAATCAAGAGGTCGAGTTCAGAGAACTCATGAAGGAGTTTTCCATCGACATACGCATGATGGGGGAATCCCACCTAAAACCGGGAATAAAAGCGACAGTCCCCAACTATGTTACCTATCACAAAGACAGGCCAACCCAAGGCGGAGGAGTGGCCATATACACAAAAAGAGGGATCCCCCCCACCAAGTATTCTTACCAGCTACCAATAAAATTGAAGCTGTGGCGGTGGAAGTAACCACTGCCACCGGACCCCTAGCAATTTTTGCAGTATACCGACCCACACATGGCCAGATAGATGATGGAGACATAGCTGCTCTAGGGCAAATTGAAGGCAAACTCGTAATAGGTGGAGACTTCAATGCCAAACACCCTGATTGGAATTCTAGGGTAACCTCCAGAGCAGGCGCCGAAATGCAACGACTAGCGCGCACCCACCACTTCGAAACATGGGGTCCAGTCGAGCCCACCCATTTTCCGAAAAACGGAGGCAGGCCCTGTTTGTTAGACATAGCTCTCACTAGGAGGATCGCCGGGTTTGTGGCGGCAAGGACAATCAACAGAATGTCCTCCGACCACAACCCAGTGATTCTAGAGGTTGATGTGGGAGAATGGGTAGCACTCCCACGGTACTAGACGTCTTACAAACGTACAAACTAGGAGCGATACCGAGAAACTGTCGCCTCTTATATCGCTCGCGCTCCGCCACCTACTGCCGAAACAGTAGAACAAGCGCTACAAGACTTAACAGGCACCATCTTGCAACCAGCGGAAGGGGCCACCCCTCCACAAAGGGATGGCCCACCGCCGCAAATACAACTCCCGGAACACTTGCTACCTCATATTCGACATAAGAACAGAGTGGCAAAGGAGTGGAAGATCACCAGAAACCAGGCCACCAGGAGGCTGCTCAACCGTCTACAGAGAGAACTGAAGGTAGCAATGGCAAAACCGCCTCACCGGTCTCAAAGTAGACGATCATACTCTATGGCAAGCAACCAAACAGTTCACAAAAAGACGCGCTAGGATGCCGCCACTGCACGACGACCGGGGACTGGTCTACAGGCATGCTGGGAAGGCCAACGCCCTCGCCGACTCCTTCGAGAAGCAGTTTCAAGCGGCAGAACCCCAGGATGAAGAGCATGAAGATGTAGCCAGTCGTCAACTGGCTGTCTTCCTCAATACTGAGGAGGACCCAGAGGACGAACCCATACTTTTTGCTCCCGAGGACGTGGCAAGAGTAATTAGGTCCCTCCCTACAAAAAAGGCACCAGGGCACGACAGTGTTACCAACCAGTTAGTCAAAGTCTCCCACCCACAGCGATCACACACCTCGCGACGTCCTCAACGAGATTACTCGTTCCCGCGAGTTCCCAGCTTGCTGGAAACATGCGGAAGTAGTCGCGATACACAAACCAGGTAAAGACCCTCTATTCCCGCAGCACTACAGGCCGATTAACCTCTTGGCAATTCTCAGCAAGATCTATGAGCGCCTCCTGCTAAGACCCATACAAAGAACATATTACCAGAGAGCAAATTCTCTCGGATTTCCAATTCGGGTTCTGGCAGAACCACTCTGCCCCACAACAGGTCATGAGAATGGTTGAAGCAGCTACAGAGGGCTTCAACCACAAAGGCTACTGCGGGATAGTGCTACCAGACCTAGCTAAGGCCTTTGATTCAGTATGGCATAGAGGACTACTCTACAAGTTCTACACAAGGGTTTCCCAGGAGCATAGTTCAGCTGATCAATAGCTATCTCACGAATAAAACTTTCTCCGTCAAAGTAGAAAGTGCCACCTCCACCAAAAGGCGCATTCGTTCTGGGGTGCCACAGGGATCGGCCCTGGGGCCGGTTTTGTACAGTCTGTACACTGCGGACACTCCAACGGCCCCCCTGGTGCACAATGCACAGTACGCGGACGACACAGCCTTCTACACGAGGAACGCGAACAAGGACCTGGTCATTCGAAGGCTACAAAGGGTTTTTGACAACACAGAAACCTGGACCCATCGCTGGCGCATCACCATCAACTCTGAAAAGATGCAGACTATGCTGATTACCCGCAGGCTCTGAAGGCGCGAACCTCGTCGACGACCCCCCTCCACCTTCACTTAAACGGAACCCAACTCCCCTGGCGCAGAACCGCCAAGTACCTTGGCGTAACCTTGGACTCTCGTCTTACGTGGAAACCCCACATAGATGAGGTCCACAGGAAGGTCTGCGCCAAAATGTCCACCCTATACCCAATCCTGAACTCAACCAGCTCCGTTCCCTGCCCAGTAGCAGTTAATGTGTACCAGGCCCTGATCCGGCCAGTAATGGAATATGCGTGCCCTGCCTGGAGATACACGGCAAAGCAGCACCTGGACAAACTCCAGAGGCTGCAGAACCGCGCCCTCAGGAGGGCATTGTATTTACCTCTTGGATTTCCCATAGATGATTTGCACGCCGCAGCCGGAGTCCCACTCCTCGCAAGGGCCTTCTATGAGGGTTCTTCCAGATCAGGGAACGCCCTCATCCACTCCCTAGGTCGGTATGACATGTCCCGCGACAAGCACAAGCGCCCCATGACGTTCTTAGACGATTAAGTCGAAAAGAAAATCGCAATTTCCATTCCCAAATCCTGCTCCTTCCCATATAATACCAAACATCTCGCCAACCTCAGGAAAATACCAGACACAAACAGAACAGTCATCACATATCACAGACACCAAAAAAACTACAGAAATAATCACACACTCACGTACACAGGGGAGTAAAAGCCAAAAGGCTACAAACTCCCCATTACACTTCCCCAAAGAGGGGAGAGTAAAAGATGAGAGCAGCAGACAGATCATTGCATCAGCACCACCTGATGATGGCGGAACGGTTATTCGCCGAAACATCGTGGAACTTCGGCGATCGGATCCGGCTGGACACCCGAGAACCTTGGATACAAGAACAATAAATTTTAATCCAACTTTAATTGTTCGTGTCGCTTACATCATTTAATGGACATTTAAAGGGTATTTGTGAAATTAACTGATTCTTAGGATAACATAAAAGTGAAAAGTGAATTAATGACAATTTGACTGTAAACAGCAATAAGTTTACACCGAAATACGACGCGTCTAAAGAGTGTGTTTTCTCTGGAATTACGTGGTTTAGTTGTTGAAAACGCTACGTAGCGATGTCTTGTCGACGGAAATAATTAATAACTCAATATCCTCGCAAAAATCATGATGTAACATCGGCTTGGGTGATGGACTGATGATTCAAGACACTATATTTTCAACGTTTGAATACCCATTCTCAAACTGGGCATAAGAATTGCAGTCAGCAAGTTCGCGTTAACTGAAGACTGTCGCGAACACCCAAAGGACTTTTGGTTATCATTTCAGATCAAGTGAGTCATCGCGTTAACGAGTGGTGCTGTCGCTATTTTTATAAGTAGAGAAGATCGATAGACATCGAACACCATTGCTTTAATTACAAGCAAGGGTGGCGCACACACTCCGGCTGTGCTCAATCGAGACGTTGATATCAGTTTTGAGAGACAGTATCTGAAAAATTGCCAAACCGCGCGAGGAGTTTGTTTTTATAACAGTTACAGATTGGCGTTGTCGTGATAGACGGACGCCGTTCCACGTCATCTCGACTGAGAGAAAACGAGACGTCTTAACACACGGCTATTAGATGGACTTTAATTACATACTGGGCTTCACTTTTTAACACTTACATCGATTAGAAGTAGGTTTATGTTACTTAACTGTATCTGCAATTATTGAGTGTATGTTCTTTGTTATTTAAAGTCTTTGAGCTATGGCAAGAAAATTAGACTTCGTAATTTTTATATGAAAAAAAGCAAAAGAACTTGTCAATGTGATAAATTATTATAATATATGTATGTACATAAAAAGAAAATGTTTATTGAAAGCTGGTTCATGCTCAGGGCACTTGTATTTGTAACATGTAAAAGCTGTAGGGAAGTCCCCCCGCAACGGAAATGGCGTGATGTAAATGGTGGATTTGGCGGTCGGACTGAGCGGCTGCTTGGGGTGAACGGTATGCAGTGTGTGGCTAGCCGTTGCACGGTACACTTCGACGGTGCTAATAGAGGCAACTGGAAGCAGCTTTACAAAGGACTTGCCTCAAATGTAGATGTGGCTATTATTTGGTATTCTCAGCAAAAACGAATGGCTTCAATATTTTGAAAATCTGACCCCAAGAAGAGATTTTATAGAACATTCTAACATTAAGAGCCGTGAGTACAGTTAGCCGCCATGTCGTTTGCCACCAATCTTCGCCGCTGCACCACTAACTTCATACGTTTAGTAATGTATATGGGCATGGACCAGTTAATTTGTGTGTTGTTTTAATAATAATCACAAAATTATAAATCCGTTTCGGGAACCATATTCTCTATCCCGTTGACGAACCTATGCAGGATCCTCACCTAAGTGCTACTAAAACAGTGTATCCTGATTTAAATGAACAATTCTTGCGTTCAGGTGTACAAAGTGATTTTTTGTCTAACAGAAAAGCAATAGTAAAGGTTAAAGTTAAAACAACCAAAGTGAAGTTGAATAGGCTTTTGCTAAAGTACCTTAGTTTATTACAAAATACATTTTTGTAGGTTTACGGTGCGAGATTGTGTAAATATTGTTGTCTATAATACCCGTTTCACAGGTGAAAAGAAAGCAAATACGTTAAGCTCATCTTAAAAATAGTGTGGTTTTGATTTCTATCATGAATGGTTCCTTTTTGTGAGTTAATTAAGCCCAGTGTTGAATTTCATTGTCTTGCGCAGTAAATTTTGAACCACTTCATGTGAAGTGAATGATTGGCTTTTTGAATTAGTCTTTTCTACTGTAATAATCAGAGAGCTTCATTAGTGAAACTAAGCTAGTTTATGGGTTTCCATGATATTCTCCACATATTAGAAAATAAGTTGAACTTTTACTGTTGCCAAGGAAAACGGATATTTGTACAGGAGTTTAAACAGTGTATTTATAGTATTATTCATCTTTGTCTTTTTACATGTCGGTTAAGAAAAAAGCTCCTCATGTCCAAATTTAGTTCCGCACTTCATGCAGTAACATTTCATTATTTGACTAAGTAGTGCTTTTGAGTGTAGCTGTCTTTAGCATGAGCTTGGTGCAAAATTACATACAATGATTTACTGGTGTGCGCGTTACTGGAAACTGCTGCTACACACAGTTCAGAGTGCACTGTGTCACTTTCTATCCTGTTTACTATTCAAAGGGAATCTTAATGAAAGTATGTTCAATAACCAATATTCAATTTTCTTAAACATGTATTTCTAAATTAATGTGCCTAAATGGGCTGACGACAGTACTTTTTTTTTTCATTCACTTATGATTTTACGTCTTTCATTGACCCCCGAGGTTAACGTGCGTTTAGTTTTCCTCTTAATTATACCATATTCAAAATTATAGCCCAACACCTTTGTCCATTAGACACACGCGGGGCCAAAATTCTAAATCCTCTCAGAGGGTAACATTAGCGTGTTTCACGGCACGTTTCTGTTATATGTGGCTTTTCCCGTGACAGTGCCAAAAGTTCGGTTGTTAGGGTAGAGTGACATATATACGCTTGTGTCATAACCTCCAAGTTAATTTTATAAATACTTTTAATACTGATAATAACTTTCAAGCATTAACTTTTAGAAAATTCTATATTTTTACAGAATTACGTGGATAGATTTCACAATGATTAGCTTTGCCTCATGATATCTTCGAGTTCGCAATTAAATTTATGAAATCATTTATCGTGAGCACAAATCTTTATGCTAAGTGGGTGGTTATATCGTCTCCGCCAACAATTAATTTACCAGGCAAAAGCAGTAATATTTTCATGCTACTTCTGATTATCTTTGAGCTAGCTGCGAGTTTAGATAACGTAATTAAACCATTACGGGCAAAAGTGTGTCCAGTTGTTCTAACATTTGTGCCAGCGTAGCAACCGTGATTATTGTCGGCGTATATGTAAGCCGCATTTAGGAGCGTAGAAAATATACGTGACGCCAACGGTGTATTAAACATCTTTAACCTTTTTCCCAACCGTACCGATTACATGTAACCTTAAAATAAAAACATTTTAATACCAAAGAAGAGAGAGAGACGATGTAAGTGGCGCCCTAACGCGCGACACGAATCTACGCTAAATACAAAGTTTAATAGAAATGATTAGTGCATTGTTTATTTTTTTGTATTTGCAATTAATTGATGAATGTTTCTTTCCACATGTTCTTCAATTGAGCTTCATTGGATAATTAAAATCCCAGAACCTTCCTTGCATTGAGAGCATAACGACAAGGAAGTATATACCTGGACAAAAGTACATGATATAGAACCTGGATCGTCTCCTTCGGATTTCTATGACGATGGGTCAGGAATGCAATTTGGTGCCCTATGGTACATTTTATTATTGTGTGTCAAGTAGTGTATATGTGTTGTGAATAAAATAGCAAGAGACTGTGTTCGTCTGAGGTTTTAATTAGGATTTTACTGCATTTTGTTGTAACACTCGAAATAATAGCTGCAGCAACAAACTAATGTTGTGTTGCCAGACACAGTTGGCAGGAAAGAAACTGTTTTTAAATATACTATGCATGGTGCTACGACTAGGTGGCTATCGAGAAAGGAACCAGTATAATCACATTCTGAATCTCTTGACAATATTCAAGAACTTCCAAGTGAATATAGTGAATTAACTGAAATCCTGTCACAAGGATCTATGATAGAATCAGAATCGGAGCAACTGATGCACAATGATTCCGATATGAATGACTTAGCTGACGATAATAAGTCGGCAGCATCGATCTGTACACTAATGAAACCGTCACCGTCAGTAATGCCTGATGACGATTTCTTTCCGATGTTCTTTCAGAAGTTACAAGAAAAAAGAGAATGAGAGAAAGCTATGATCGAGCAGTTTAATGAATCACTTGACGCCAAAGAAAGAGAACGAGAAGAATAGTTATCTATCACAGAGAAAGACTGTGAAGAGAGACAAGAGAAAAAGTACGGGATGAGAACATCACCCATCAATAAAATAAATTTCTAACAACACGTGACGAAGCTCTGTTAACAAATCTAGACGAGCAGCTAGAAATTCTTAAAACCGTAACCACTGCTATGAAGGAAGTATATAGTGGTTTAACTGAAGCAGTATCTAAGCTTATTAAGATGTTAAGAAGTGCCAGGAAGTAAATGAAGTGCCAAATAACTGGACGAGCCTTCTTTAGAATTAACTGAGAATGTCGAAGAGCATTTGAAGGCCCCATTGGAAAAGAACGTGGTGAGTCGAGTGTGCAAGATACCGAGCGAAGTATGATTTAAGGTCGTAGGCATTACGGAAATGAAAGTCATGTCAATAACTTTCCCTGAACGAAACGTTTACAACTTGCTCCAGAGAGGATAGCAGCAGTAGCTGACAAGAAAAAGCCGAGCTACGCTGCGAAAGAAAGCCTCATGAAACACAGGAACTTTCAAATATTTTCTGCAGAGATAAAAACCGTGCATCCGGTCATTTCCATTAAAAGTTTTATATACGTTCTGCCCAAGGTTTGGACGGAGCGACAAAAAATACAGTTTGCAACTTTACCTATTATAGGTGAAGCCGCACTATGGGCAATAGAGACAACGGACAACTGTCAACCAGTAGAAGAAACTGAAATTCTTTTTAGCGATAAATTGGATTATTTGTACCCAAGAACGTCTAAGACAAGAGGTGTGCAGTTCCACTATTTACAACACGAACTTAGGTAGCATGAGAAAGTACATACAGAGTTATATCAGTAAATCTCGTTACTGGGATGAATTCATGAGAACGAGAGAGGTGTTAAGGATATTAAAACGGAAATTACCTACTTCAATCAGAGCGCAGTTAGTTAACGTCTCTGAAGATGACTTGGAAAGATCTCTAGTCATCGTGGACTCACTAGATTTGATCCAATAAGATTGAAAAAAGGTTGACTCGAGTAACGATAGTTACCCTCCACAGAAGGGCGGAAATAATAATTATAAAACGGGAACAGAAAGAGGAACAATTACCATAACAACAGGACCATAATAACGGTGGTTATAAGCAATCACAACAGAATGAACCGCACACGAACTCAAATAGGAACGGGTGTGCAATAATCATCAAGCAAATAACAGAAAGAGACCCGGAGACGTCTTGGGACACAACAATCCCAATTTACAACAGCCGAAAACTAGTCTATCTAATGCCGACAAGTGGGTAGCCAACAGGTGGCTCAGCCAAGTCAATATTGGGGGCCACGTGACGGAAACATTCAATACAAAAGTAATTCCGAGCGCCTTATTGTACTCGAACAAAACAGTAGTATGATGCAACAGCCTCAGGACCAAAGAGTTTGGATAGTAGTGGTTGTGGACGAAAGCCAATCAGGCCTGTCTACACCTTTAAACTGAAGTCAACCACCCAATGCCTTCCGGTAGTGAAGGAGAAAAGTGAATGCACCTCTATAAACGCCGTAAACACTCTGCGTTACGACAGTCAGGATATGCGCAATGAACTATGCGCTGAGCCGAAAACTTGTAATGACAGGTAAACCCGTGGTGCAAGCTGCAGTGCACACGAAAACAGGCAATGTGCCGTTGACTGTACTTTTGAACACAGGAGCAACGACAAGAGTTATTAGTTAGGATTTATATAAATAATTACGTTGGTTATACAAGATATCGTCATTTCCAGTTCGATGTTGTAGAGTGGTAGGGGCAATTACTGCCAAGTCGCAGGTGATCAAAACACAGGTGCAGATCGGTCCTTTAATGGGAAATGGAGCCTTTAGTGCACGTTCCTGTGGCCTGTATTCCGGGTTGGAATTCCATCATGGGGAGGAACGCAACGATCTACTCTAGTCTGGAACTTATACAGTGGACAATGTAGGAAAAAGAGTCGTGCTGGAACTATTTGCCACAGAGGAGATACATGGGTAGTGCTGCCAGACTAGCCGTATTGAGTGTACCAGACACCAACTATTATTTCTAGATAGCCGTAGACCTACTCATGGGTAGCTCCCACAAAAGAACTGATGCAGCAAAAGATAGTCGAGTGGGAGACACAGTTAAGGGATTTACTTAGTATTTATACAAAAATACTTTCTGAAAACCCAGGAACTATAAAAGGCTATGTATATAATATGAATATGTACCCACATGAAACATACTGCCACGCTACATATTCCGTCCCTTGGACAAAGACGGAAGAGGTAACAAAGTAAATTAGGAAGATGATCGAATTGATATAAGAGAGCCTTCCTATTCTCCGTATTGTAGTCCACTGTTGGCAGTAGTGAAGTATAAGGCTGTATCTGGATGCAAGAGATATTAATAGGATAATCATACCAGTACATACCAAGTCATCAAGCCTTAAAAAGCAAAATAACAAGTAGCAACTTTTGTGTGAAGGTCCCTAAAAATTGTAGAAATTACCCGTGAGTGCAGCTACAGACTGGCACAACCAGACTTACAAAAATTTATTGAATAATCTTGTTTAGCTGCACAGAAATGTATTCACGTCTTTTTTTCTGGTACATATCTTCAGTATGTAAGTAGTACATTATCAGTTTTTCATTTCATGTATTATTGAAAGTACAATGATAAAAAGAATGCCCTGGAGACAGCTCAAGAAATAATTAGTCCAAGCAGATATTATCTGTTGCATTTGAGTAATGATTATGAAAAAGTTTTCCAATAATTTTCGTTATATTTTATGTAATATTGTGTATAAGAACAGAACAGAATTCCATTCCGTTTCCTAAAAGTGAAGATTGCTGATGGTTAATCCGGCCGGAGTGGCCGTGCGGATCTAGGCGCTACAGTCTGGTACCGAGCTACCGCTACGGTCGTAGGTTCTAATCCTGCCTCGGGCATGGGTGTGTGTGATGTCATTAGGTTAGTTAGGTTTAATTAGTTCTAAGTTCTAGGCGACAGATGACCTCAGAACTTAAGTCGCATAGTGCTCAGAGCCATTTGAACCATTTGATTTTGCTTATGGTTAATGAGTATTTCAATTAAAATTAATTTTTCTTAGTGTTTCAATTATCATAATAATTTCTTCTATGTTTCTCTAACAGTAAAATTTAGGTTTCTTAGCATAAGTTAGATTTTCTCAAACCACATGAAATGTGATTGTTCAAAATGTGTGTGAAATCTTATGGGACTTAACTGATAAAGTCATCAGTCCCTAAGCTTGCACACAACCTAAATTATCCTAAGGACAAACACACACATCCCTGCCCGAGGGAGGACTCGAACCTCCGTCGGGGCCAGCCACACAGTCCATGACTGCAGCGCCGCAGACCGCTCGGTGAATCCCGCGCGGCGAAATGTGATTCATGACTAGTTTTGATTTCATTGTATGTCTGCTAGATGGTATTTCAAGGTTTTAATCTCTTCTGACCTTTAGGTAGAATCTGTACTTACCCAGTCTGAACGGCAGATTTGCCAGTTAATTTTCGTGTGTCTAATGCTTCCTCGTGATATTATTTCGTATTTAGGCGCCGGCAGTTTGCTTCCGTTTTTGTAGGAGCACACACTTCTGCCGGCCGCGGTGGTCTAGCGGTTCTAGGCGCTCAGTCCGGAACCGCGCCACTGCTCCGGTCGCAGGTTCGAATCCTGCCTCGGGCATGGATGTGTGTGATGTCCTTAGGTTAGTTAGGTTTAAGTAGTTCTAAGTTCTAGGGGACTGATGACCACAGATGTTAAGTCCCATAGTGCTCAGAGCCATTTGAACCACACACTTCTGTCCTGTACATATAATCGCGCTTAAACATCACGGAAAACAACACATTGGCGTTTGCTTTGTTAAAGTTAAGAATCTAGATGCTCAATTGATCATACCACATAACGTGGAAGTGATACATATGTGAGATGATCTGTATCTGTAAAAGGGCTATGTACGTGTCTATTATTAATTCGTCAAACAATAATACACAGATGAAGAGAGTGCAAACCTTAACTGACTGCAAAAGTGTGTCAAGTGACGTGAGATAAACTGTCCGATCAAGAAACAATGAACCAACAGTGCTACGTCGATGACGTTAATCAAAAGCATGACAGTGAGACTCCCCGTTGAATACGATACATTTAGAACAGCAGCACAGCGAATCTGTCGAGACTTGCGGGGAAGACTGTTGTACAGAAAGTGCAGCGGCTTTCCGTAAACTGTCAAAAATAACAGCGACGAGCGAGTTATTAACGAATTGCAAACGTTTTAAATTGAAATAAACATATCTGTGGGAAAATGGACAATGTAAATATTCGCAGCAGCAGCTATAAAGTGTTAATATATTTGATTTACCTAAAGACAGAGCAAACTGTGAGATGAAGCTTACATGCATTCATATCAGTGAACGAATGTGATTCTATAAGCGACTTGCTTGAAATGGATAAACTGGTGACATTTCTACAAATATTTCACATACAACATGAAAAACTTCTCAGATATATGTGCTAGACAAACTATGTGCGATGCCTCTCGCCGTCGATGACACAGCGGTCGTCGATACCACACACAAATGAGCGCATCCCGGTAATTAAGGCCACTCACCAACGAACGCATTCTGGACATTCACGCCGCCAGACAGTTACAATCAGTGCTGGATTTTTTCCTTGGAATAGAATGAATGACTAGAAAACTTGCTGATACGTGAACTTGAAAAATTGAACTTGAAATGTGCATCCATGTACAATCAAACTATATTTTGCATTAACAGACAATGAACTAATGATGAACTGTAATTAATAATTCACATTTAGACTTATTTCTTGTGCTATAGAGCACTGAGCTGCTAAAAAATGACCGAATCTGTAATATAATTCGATTTCAATTTCCGTGTAGAAATGTGCCACGATGCACCCAATAACTTGAACATTTATTGTGTGATTAATAATCTGATTTTTTATTTGATGTAAGCCCATAATATGATGATTTATTGTTACTTCTTTCTTTGATTGAATGTTACCTGTGATACTGCGAAAGCCAGAAACAGGTAGTCAGAAGGCTTCCACCCGAGTTTCCAGCTGGGGAATTAACTCTAGGAAATGGTTACATAAATCCGAACTAACTGAGATGGTCACAGTATTTAAATGTCAAATGTGCTGATAGGATATTCACTAAACAATTCCAAAAGTGCTTCACCATAGTGCGAATACTATAACAGTAAGTCACTGTAACTGCAAAATACTGTGTAACACAAATGTTCTGTGGAAAGTTTCAAGCCGGTCATGCACACTACCATTCTTTATACTTTCCAGGGAGCGTTTTGCCGTCTCCTAGAAAGCCCTATAATAATTAAACTAATGGAAGCATAAAGTGTAAAGAAAGCATAAAATTGATTTTATTTCTACGATGAAAAACGTAGTGAATACGACGTATAGGTATAAAACCTACAACTCACCACTATGATATTTTTTGTATTAAAATGTTAATAAAATACATATTATAGTAACAAAGAGAAATTATGGAATGTAATGAAACCTTACCTCGTTAAGGTTAAAAAAGGACTTGGTTCGAAAATCGAACACTACTTTTGTCTCTGCTGTTAAAGAATTCAATCGCTTAGCTGTTCTGACGCACTATTTGATGTACTGTTCTTCAAAAGCTCTCCCTCCCTGTGGAAATATTTCAGTGAAAAATAATTATTTAAAGAGAGTTGTGTAGAACATTGTCCATCTGCCTTTCTTTTGTCGAAAAGGCGACCAGGCGGCCATTTCGTGGAAATTAAATATTAAGTGTTGTACTTTACCTTCAAGTTAACATTACAAATACATTGAATATTGATAATAATTTTCAAGCATTAATATTTGAAAAATTCATTTTATCAGAATTTTTACGGTACTGCATAGATAGATTTAACTGGAGCAAGCGATAAGGCTTAGTTTGCTTCACGATATCTTTAAGTTTGCAGTTAAATTTATTTCTGTCAAAGAAATGCTTAACCCAAAATTCAGTCAGCTTACTATCAACGAAATCATTTTTCGCGAGCACAAATCCTTACGCTTTGTAGGTGCTCAATCTCTCTTCTCGCAACAATTAATCTAACGGCCAAACACAGCAATAGTTTCATGCTACTTCTGATTATCTTTGAGCTAGCCGCGAGTTTAGATAATGTCATTAAACCATTACAGGCAAAACTGTACCAATTTTTACCAATATTTTTGCCTAAATAGCAATCTTGATTATCATCGACGTATATGTAAGTCACATTTACGTGGTTGTAGATTATACGCGACGCCAACAGAGTATTAAACACCCTTTACCTTTTCCCCAACAATCCCGATCACACCTCACCCTAAAATCAAAGTATTTTAGTACTAAAGAAGAGAGAGAGACGATATAAGGAGACGCGGTGTTTCAGGCAGAGACAATAAAAGAACAATCGTACGTTTCAGCTTTCGGCGAAGAGGCTTTCTTCCAATGTAGAAAGCACGCACACAATCACGCAAGCACAACTCACAGAGACATTACTGTCTCTGGCCGCTGCGGCCGATTTTCATACAGCAACCTACCAGACGGGAACTTACACAGTCAACCGCAATATTATTTGAACAATTTTTAGACTACCGTGAACTGACAATTAATTTGGAAAAACAATACAACAGTATCAAACCTGATTTGATAGCAGAAATAGTTTGAACTGTTAATATGAACTTTGTCTTGCCTAGCCACTGTTAGGAAGTGTGTTATTACGATCTCAGTAAACCAAGAAAATGAAATTAAATGAAATGTCGGGTGGTAAGGGCCTCACGTCCGGTAGGCCAGTCGCCTGGTGCAAGTCTTTTTAGCTGGCGCCACTTCGGCGACTTGCGCATCGATGGGAATGATATGAACATACAGCATTCCACCGCACTGTCCACTTTTTTCTTTCTTTATTCTTTTTTTTTTTACTGTCATTATAGGGTCCTAACTTACACCTCGCTGTTGCAGACGGACATTACTCCACAAGTCAGACACAAATCTGAATAAAGCGGACAGCGAGAAAACTAAATTGGCATGAGAGTTGGTAGTCCTTCACCACAACCACATTTTTGAATTTTGGTTTTTTCTTTTATTTTTTATTTCTTTTTTTTTTTTTTTTCCTTGGACGTCTGCGACTTCAGGCTTTGACCCCTGTCACCCATACCACCTCCCAAAATTTATCTAACCTAAAAACAAAAACAAAGCTAGTGCCATCGCCACTTTCACCCTAAAAGCTAATTAGGACGGCTGTTTGCCACCACTTCAGGCTCCGATCATAAACATTAATTAAATACGCATCTGAGGGTTTTATTTA
Organism: Schistocerca americana; assembly: GCF_021461395.2. Classification (NCBI taxonomy): domain Eukaryota; kingdom Metazoa; phylum Arthropoda; class Insecta; order Orthoptera; family Acrididae; genus Schistocerca; species Schistocerca americana. The sequence continues at coordinate 148,902,506 of NC_060124.1, forward strand.
AAAAAGGAAAGTATAAAGCAAGGGATAAAATACTTTTATTCTATTTTGTTTTTCATTATTTTGATATGTTCCTTTTTGTAATTCCTTTTGTCTATTTTATTTCTATTTTTAAATTTTCTTTCGGGGGTATCCACAGCAGCCAGGTGGCGGGATGTCCTAGTCGTTTTCTCATCGAACCGTTGATGTTTCTCATCAGCCCATCATACGCGATATCTCAGTCTCGTTTCACATGCGGTACACCCCAATGGTCTGGAGGGTGCGTGAACAACGACTCCAAGTAATTCACAAAGAGCGAACCATACGACGGTTTGCGCCGTAAAACCGTGTAGTTGCTCGTTAAATGATGCCAAAAATCTAACAATCCTGCATCGCTCTGAGTAAAAAACTATGACAATGCCACTCCCTAAACCCACACTGTGGCGTTGTGACGAGTAGCAGGGCAGTAAGTGACGTTGGGATGGATCAGTTTGGTGGGCTCTACAGACTGAGGCGTCCGTCGCAGCAACGATGCCAACATGCTCCGTGTGGGGAGCCAACAGTCGGCAGCCGTACCACAAACGAAATGGTGCATGTCGGTGTCGATAGAGGCGCATCTGGGGCAGAGAGGGTGCTCGGCAAGATGTATCATGAAACTTCCTGGCAGATTAAAACTATGTGCCGGACCGAGACTCGATCTCGGGACCTTTGCCTTTCGCGGGCAAGTGCTCTACCTTCTGAGCTACCCAAGCACGACTCACAGCCCGTCCTCACAGCTTCAGTTCTGCCAGTTTCTCGTATCCTACCTTCCAAACTTCCCACCTGGAATCGAACCCCGGGCCCCGTACTCGCGAAGCGAGAACGCTACCGAGGGGCCACGAGCGGCAGACGGTGCATATACAAAAAAGATAACATTGAAAATTATGTATTACTGCAGCAAGTTTCTAGAATAACACACATAAAAGCCACAACCATGTAAGGAAAGTCGCACATAAATTATATATTGCTTTGTTTAGCCAGCAGTTCATCTTTAATAGATTTCTTCGTAACCTCTTCAAGATTCTTAGTACAGGTATGTGTAGAGCATTTCTACCGGCAATTTAAACTGAACGAAGTTTGACTCTTGCAATGAAAAAACATTAACGGCAAAACTGAAACTACTACATGTCATCTGAAAAGTTTGAGAACAACTGTTACGCGAGACCTCGTATGTGTAACTCAAAAAAATTTCAGATTACTAGTTGTGAGGTTTCTGTCAGAATCTTCAACTGAAAATGCTTAGCCATTCCAAATTGGCAACTGACAAACCACACTCGAGTAGCTTAGTCCATATTAAAAACGGCAACCGTAATTGTCCTCTTGGAATGGGCACTTCTACCTCAATGAAGAACTACTTAACCACATTTTCTACTCGTTGACTGATATAACTGTTATCGACAATGTGTAACAAACGTGCTTCTTACAGAGAACGTATTGTTCGTTAAGTTCAGCTGCAATTAGCAAACTCTTATCTCCGATTTTCAAAGGTCACAAACACTAGATAATTGTCTAATGCATTTATTGACGTATTATAATTTTCAAGACATTGAATATAAGCTACTGTCGAGTAATAGGTAAGGTTGTTTCGTTATAAATACGCTTAGTTCACAGCACGTGCAAAACCTTAAAAACAGTCCGCTTATTACCTTTGAGTGTATTACCCGAACGTAGTAGCTTTCATATTTTAATACTGGTTTCATACTTTTATATATTTATTGTATTATAAATGCTATATCCGCCGCTGGCAGCTGCGTGCTCAGTGCGACGGAATGTCATACCTAACGGCCGGGGTTCGATTCCCGGCTGGGTCGGAGATTTTCTCCGCTCTTGGACTGGGTGTTGTGTTGTCCTTATCAGCATCATATCATCCCCATCGACACGCAAGTCGCCGAAGTGGCGTCAACTAGAAAGACTTGCACCAGGCTAACGGTCTAGCCGACGGGAGGCCCTAGCCACACAGCATTTTTATAAATCATACCATGGACCACAAACTTTTATTGATCTGGTTATTGATTTCGGTACGAAGTCCATCTTCAGACCTAAAAATAAGCATACAGAAGTAACTTGACGTACGGTGTTCCCAAATTACATAAAATATACAATCTCAAATTGCTGTGAGTAAATGTTACAACATTATTCATACCTAAGTAAATACAGTATACTATTTTGTGGTACATATTAATCAAGGACTACCTGCAAGCAGTAACGTTTTCGCTATCTTACACGGTCGAAGTCTAAATAGTTAATCATTATTAGAGCCCTGGCAATCTTTTGATCCTTACCGATGCCCAAGAAATGAAGCTCCCATTAAAACTAAACAGTGCGAAATAGGACTGACTTCAAAAACCATTGCTTTTTTAAAAGAGAAAAAGATCAGGTGGAGAAACAATAACACTTCAGAAACTGCCTATAAAATAGTTGCTCACTAATAAGTAGTCACATAATCTGCGCAAAGATAAAAATATGTCGGATGAGTTATGGTGGATGAAAGGTCTACTTTGTGCTGTTTCAACTACAGTAGAATCCAAAACATCTCTATTTCTCAGGAAGCTTTGTCTTGATATTATGCCAATCTACTTTCCAGATTTTCATCTGTAAACTGGGAAAATTACCCTCCTTGTCGCTACTGTGTCACAGCTGACAATGTGAGGATGACAGACCAGCAATAAAGGAATGACGAAATAATTTTTCCTTGAGCTACAGCAGTGGCGTGAAAGAGAGCATCAGCGGACGATCGGATAGGATATTGGCCTTGTTACTTACTATGTAAACAGGGAGGTGGGGATATCTCCGTTAGCTGAAATCACGAGCGCAACACTTACAGCGTCCGCAACTTTTTTACCCACTTGATAAAAGTGTGATATGATCTGCCATGTGGATATCTGTTCCGCTGTCAAGTACAATTTAAATGGTATTTAACGACATCTTTATTTTTATAATAAATTCAGTAACGCTGACAGTTTCTATGCATTTACGTTTAACACGAGTAAACAGAACGTGAATCCCGTAATTAGACAGTCCAATTAACGTCAGACATGAAGGGATCAACCTGGACTAGCTAATAACGCGTCATTTCCTACATCCCCTCCAGGAACTGTCATGTTGTCTAAATTAGATATCATAGACCGTCTGCGCCTGACCAGATAACAATCAAATTCAGCTGCGTCGTTTAACATTCTTTCCGTTTCATTGTAAGCGTATAATGGAATGACGACAGTGAAAACTTGTGCAGGACTGGACCTCCAATCCGGATTTCCCGCATTACGCGAGCGATCGCCTTGACCACTGTACTTATTTGCAATGAAGTTCGAGCCAAAAAACTGCTGCCTTTATATGTTTTATCGCATTGGTGCATTCCATCGTTGAATACTGCATTTTTTCTTATTACAGAGAGCAGCCTCCACGCTAAACTACCGTGCCGTCTTCGCTTCGGCTATGCGAACACGACTCACAGCCTGACCCAGACTTCTATAGGTCGCCGCCCGCGTGACATGCCTGCATTCGCACATGCAAGCTTATACGAAGGAACATCTCATCGCACTTCTTGACAAAAACGGCACTGTAATTTCTTATTCGTAGATTCCTCAATTGTCGATACTATAGCGGAACTGAATGGGCTCGTAATCCATCACATTTGTATCTAACGCCTCTGTATTGTTGCTTGTAATATTGAAGAATAAATAACGTGAACAACTATGTAGCCTCTCGAACATTTCACTGTTTTGTGCCCATTAACTTTTCATTTGAAAATTATTCACTTGTTTTCTCGCTCAGGTTACTAACTTAGGATTTCTTTTACACCACGTCGCGGTCTTACACGAAACTGTTTGCATCACTTTTTAAGCAAATACAGATAATTTTATAAGCAAAATTTCAAGCAAAACGACAGCAGTGGAACTGAAATGATGAACTGATAGCATACTTTTTTTTTCATATGCTCGCCGGAAGAACTGTAAGTTATTCCATCGAGGGCAACGTGCTATTAAAGAATTGATAAACGTCTCTGCATGTTCACTAATATGACAGTTGTCAGAACTTTCTCATATACGTTTGTGTGGAGGTCACAGTGGAGGTGTCGGACCTTTTAGAATTACTTGATTTCGTTCAAGAATTTAAATTTTTACAGATTTTAATAATAGTATTCAATAAAATTTTTACATAATTGTTAATTTTTACTATGCTAAATATCCATACTATTACATGCTAAATAATGTTATTTTAATTGGGCTTGTGATTTGTAAATGTTTCTTGATTGGCAGTTGACTTTAATTGTCCAGAAGTTAAATCTACTGGACGGTGTTTGTCAGTTAAATGATTGCATTTGGATATTAACAGAGAAAAATGTATTACTCTACATTTCTTAAGGTTAGTGCCACTGGCGTATTTGAAAATAATGTCTAATGAAAGTGCAACTTGCATTTAAATTAGCCCAGTCCTCTACGCCATTTCTCTCTAGTAGGTTTCTGATATTTTGATATCGTGTTTTGTTGTCCAACCACCGGTCGGAGTGGCCGGGCGGATCTAGGCGCTACAGTCTGGAACCGCGCGACCGCTACGGTCGCAGGTTCGAATCATGCCTTGGGCATGGATGTGTGTGATGTCCTTAGGTTTGTTAGGTTTAAGTAGTTCTAAGTTCTAGGAGACTGATGACCTCAGAAGTTATGTCCCATAGTGCTCAGAGCCATTTGAACCACTTGTTGTCCAACCCAAGGGGAGAGGCGACAGATTGGACTCAGCCTTACGCTAAACTATATAAACGTAGACTCAACTAAATTACTATCGTCAACAATGGTCGAATTGAGATGAAAACAGTTTGTCCCTCCGGTATCGGCCGCCACCTGGTCGACCGCAGTGTAAAAAGACGTGCGCCACCAGTCACGCCACCGCCTTTTCTGCAGCCCCCACCGCGGCACGAAGGCGCTGCCACGAACGCTTACACCGCAGCCAATGACGTACCAGAATACCCAGACTTACTTTACTTTTTCGTGTCCGGAGATTTTTTTCAAAGCCTTTCAGTCCAATGTCGGGCCAAGTCCAATGTTTCTCTCTTCTCAAGCCATAGTTCGTCAACGGTACACCTTGTGGGGCAGATGGAACACTGAAGAAGGTGTTCCATATCCTGAACTTCACCACAGTCGCATTTGTTTTCTCCTTCATCCTTGAAGCCCCATTTGACTAGGTTTGCTTTAACTGGTGCTACGCCTGTTCTGATGCGGTTCAGTGTTCTCCAAATCTTTAGCCTGATGTACTGCCGCTGGGTATTTCTCGTGAGGCAGGGTAGTCCTTCGGAGGCTCGTTCAATTCACTAGTAAGAAATCTCTTGCGGGATTTAAGTCTGCTACGTCCACATGAAGGACCATGCAGCGGGTGGCGCTCGTCGAAAATCTGTTTAAATTTTTCTGTGTGTTCGTGGGCATTTCTTCGGGATTCAGGAGATGAGAATCCAGCTGCTTTGTATATTTTCCCAAGTGGAGTGGGTTTAATGCATCCTGTTGTTAGCCTGCATGTTTCATTAAGGACTGTAGTGACTTTTTTGGCATGTGTGGATCGAGACCATATAGGGCATGCATATTCTGCCGTGGAAAAGCAAAGTGCTTGCGCAGTTGTTCGTAATACAGTGGGACTAGCTCCCCATTTACTATTTGTCAGTTTTCTTAAAATATTGTTCCTGGCAGCAACTTTTTGGCAGGTTTTTTCTCAGTGATATGTGTACGTCAGTGATCTATCCAGCACGACACCAAGGTATGTTGCTTTGTCCACATGGTCCAGTTTGTTGCCATTCCAGGTGACTTTCAGCTTCCTGTTTGCGTGTTTTGTGCGGAGGTGGAAAGCGCTAACACGTGTCTTAGATGGATTTGGTTTGAGGGAGTTCTCTTTGTAGTATTCAGACATTACGTGTAGCGAGCTTTCTAATTTCCCTTCTACTTCCTCGAAGCTATTTCCTTGCGCTGTAATGGCCAGATCATCGGCATACAAGAAATGAGTAGTACGTTCCGGTGTTGGTTGACCATTGGTGTATAGGTTAAATAGTAGGGGGGCCAGCACACTGCCCTGGGCGAGACCGTTCTTTTGTTCTTTTGTCGACGCCATCGGCTTTTTTTTCCGTCCAGCATTACATGGAACTGTCTGCTTTGCAGCAGAGATTCAATGGTTTTTGTGAACTGATGATCCTTAAATGTACATAAAATTTTTTCCGTGAGCTTTCTGTGGTTGACGGTGTCGTATGCAGAACTTAAGTCCACCAATGCTACACCTGTTATTTGTTTGTTTTCAAACCCTTCCTCTATGTGTTCTGTGAGTGCTAGGATTTGACTGGTGCATGATTTCCCGGGTCTGAATCCAGCCTGTTGGGAAATGAGCTTTTGGTCTGCGATATTTGATATGTGGTTTAGGATTATTCGTTCGTACAGTTTGTACAGATGGCACAGGAGTGCTATTGGGCGGTAGTTCTTCGGTTGACCTGCGTCTTTCCCAGGTTTTAGTAGCGCCAGTACCTTTGATTTCCTCCACATCTTTGGGATCTTACACGTTTTTAAGCAATGATTAAAGAGCTGCAGGATCCTTTGCTTGGCACTAGGTCCGAGCTGTTTGATCCGTTCCACGCATATATCGTCGACTCCCGCTGCTTTCCCGTTTTTCATTGAGTTCATTCCATGATTAAGATCTTTCAAGGTAAATGGTATTTCGAACATGCTTGACTCTTGACTCTGAATTCTGCTGATTTTTGTTTTCTAACATTTCTTGTAGGGTTTTCCATTTAGTAGGAGCTGATGGGCAATTTGATTGGGTGTTACTGAAGAGCATTGTCTAGCTGTCGCAAAGCCACAATTAAGTTTTTTTATTAAGTTCCAAGCGACTTTTCAACTGTGGGTCATATCCATTATTTCCAGAGTTTCGACCCATTTCCTTTGTCTTGATTCACTAATCATTTCCTTTACTGTTTCTCCACATTGGACTACTTCTTCACTAATGGGGTCCTGTTCGTAAAGCATTTCGTACTCCCTCAGGATGTTCTTTGATTCGTGAGAGAGACCTGGGATGAAATGCTCTCTGCAGCATCGGGGTATGTGTCTTCGAGAAATCTTTTGCAGGGTCTCTACGAAAGTTTGATAATTTTCTGGAATTCGGTGTAGATTTTTTATTTCTGCATCCAGTTCCACAGCATATTCTGTCCATTTAACTTTCTTAAAGTTGAAGGAATACCCAGAATACCCTCTCCGGAACCCCAGGGGTGGGTCTATTTCAGTTAAAACATGGGTGCATAGAGTCCCTTTTGTGTGTTTGCCATTTCATAACATTTACAGACTGTCATAGTTGTCAGGGCTTGTCATCTACGGAATAGCCAGTCTACTGAAGACTGACTGAAATGTAAACCTTTTGTATCTATATATATTTCAACATTCAAATCTACTGTTAGGAACTGAGGCCGTAACTACAGCAGATAAAGTGATGTATTACTTTTACTATTTGATATTGGATGAACAATAAATTAATAACTGAATTCTGCGCCTACGAACTACATATGTTCCTAGCTGGCCGGCCGGAGTGGCCGAGCGGTTACAGGCGCTACAGTCTGGAACCGCGCGACCGCTACGGTCGCAGTTTCGAATCCTGCCTCGGGCATGGATGTGTGTAATGTCCTTAGGTTAGTTAGGGTTAAGTAGTTCTAAGTTCTAGGGGACTTATGACCACAGCAGTTGAGTCCCATAGTGCTCAGAGCCATTTGAACCATTTTTTTTGTTCCTAGCTTCTGTATCCACTGAAGAACAACAAAGCGTGCAAAAGAAGTTAAAAGATATTTATGATGAATAAAGGATCAGTGGAAGAAAGAGCTTCGGACACGAGAGGAGGACATTTTCTTCCTCTCTACTGAATTCCTTTTTCTGACTCGGTGCATACATTAAGTTCAAATACATGTCAGAATATTTACGTTGAGGTATTTAAGGAATCACGACAGCAGCATCTAACATCTATTGCTCAGTTTCAAAGTCAACAAACAACAGAACTACGGTTAGCTATTTCCAAGAGCGAAAAGCATCAGAAGCTAAAGATAGACTTCAGCTGGCACCTCCGCCCTTCCGAATGTTTGATGAGAAGAAGGAAACTCAGAAACAGGACATAACAGAGCTGAGCTGCATCAGTACTCCGACGGCCACAAAATCACATATGAATCACGTCATGCCCTTTTCTTTCCGCGTTTAGAAGTGTACACGTAACCGTACTTAGTGATATTAGCCCTCCTCAGTGAGCCGGAAAGCAAGCTCTACGAGGTCATAATTGAAAGAGTAGACGAATTCTTCAGAATCAAATGTTGCTGCTGTACAGTGTAATTTTTTTTTCCGCACGCACCGTCTAGTGATCATTCCTATAAAGAATGGATTGTGGAATTCCAGGACGTGACTAGACTGTAAATTCAGTTGTGTCTGTAGCGAAACTTATCAGGACAAAGTGCTTCGCGCTACTATTATTCCAGTCGATCAGACCATAGAGCAACGGCCAGAATTCTGAACCATCGCAACTCCAGCCTCAGTGAAGTGCTTAAGGCTTTACAGGGTGGTCCATTGATCGTGACCGGGCCAAATATCTCACGAAATAATCGTCAAACGAAAAAACTACAAAGAACGAAACTTGTCTAGCGTAAAGGGGGAAACGAGATGGAACTATGGTTGGGCCGCTAGATGGCGTTGCCATACGTCAAAAAATGGTTCAAATGGCTCTGAGCACTATGGGACTCAACTGCTGAGGTCATTAGTCCCCTAGAACTTAGAACTAGTTAAACCTAACTAACCTAAGGACATCACACACATCCATGCCCGAGGCAGGATTCGAACCTGCGACCGTAGCGGTCTCGCGGCTCCAGACTGCAGCGCCAGAACCGCGCGGCCACTTCGGCCGGCTGCCATACGTCAAACGGATATCAACTGGTTTTTTTTTTTTTTTTAAAAATAGGAACCCCCATTTTTATTACGATTTCGTGTAGTACGTAAAACAATATGAATGTTTTAGTTGGACCACTGTTTACGCCTTGTGATAGATGGCGCTGGAATAGTCACAAACGTATGGGTCACAATTTTAGACGAACAGTTAGTAACAGGCAGGTTTTTTAAATTAAAATACAGAACGTAGGTGCGTTTGAACATTTTATTTCGGTTGTTCCAACGTGATACATGTACCTTTGTGAACTTATCATTCCCGAGAATGCAGCTTGATTACCTGTAAATACCACATTAATGCAATAAATGTTCAAAATGATGTCCGTCAACCTCAATGCATTTGGCAATATGTGTAACGACTTGACATTCCTCTCAACAGCGACTAGTTCGCCTTCCGTAATGTTCGCACATGCATTGACAATGTGCTGACGCATGTTGTCAGGCGTTGTGGGTGGATCACAATTGCAAATATCCTTCAACTACCCCCACAGATTGAAATCCTGGGACGTCAGATCCGGTGAACGTGCGGCCATGGTATGATGCTCCGAAGACCAATCCACCTGCCATGAAATACACTCCTGGAAATGGAAAAAAGAACACATTGACACCGGTGTGTCAGACCCACCATACTTGCTCCGGACACTGCGAGAGGGCTGTACAAGCAATGATCACACGCACGGCACAGCGGACACACCAGGAACCGCGGTGTTGGCCGTCGAATGGCGCTAGCTGCGCAGCATTTGTGCACCGCCCCCGTCAGTGTCAGCCAGTTTGCCGTGGCATACGGAGCTCCATCGCAGTCTTTAACACTGGTAGCAGGCCGCGACAGCGTGGACGTGAACCGTATGTGCAGTTGACGGACTTTGAGCGAGGGCGTATAGTGGGCATGCGGGAGGCCGGGTGGACGTACCGCCGAATTGCTCAACACGTGGGGCGTGAGGTCTCCACAGTACATCGATGTTGTCGCCAGTGGTCGGCGGAAGGTGCACGTGCCCGTCGACCTGGGACCGGACCGCAGCGACGCACGGATGCACGCCAAGACCGTAGGATCCTACGCAGTGCCGTAGGGGACCGCACCGCCACTTCCCAGCAAATTAGGGACACTGTTGCTCCTAGGGTATCGGCGAGGACCATTCGCAACCGTCTCCATGAAGCTGGGCTACGGTCCCGCACACCGTTAGGCCGTCTTCCGCTCACGCCCCAACATCGTGCAGCCCGCCTCCAGTGGTGTCGCGACAGGCGTGAATGGAGGGACAAATGGAGACGTGTCGTCCTCAGCGATGAGAGTCGCTTCTGCCTTGGTGCCAATGATGGTCGTATGCGTGTTTGGCGCCGTGCAGGTGAGCGCCTCAATCAGGACTGCATACGACCGAGGCACACAGGGCCAACACCCGGCATCATGGTGTGGGGAGCGATCTCCTACACTGGCCGTACACCACTGTTGATCGTCGAGGGGACACTGAATAGAACACGGTACATCCAAACCGTCATCGAACCCATCGTTCTACCATTCCTAGACCGGCAACGGAACTTGCTGTTCCAACAGGACAATGCACGTCCGCATGTATCCCGTGCCACCAAACGTGCTCTAGAAGGTGTAAGTCAACTACCCTGGCCAGCAAGATCTCCGGATCTGTCCCCCATTGAGCATGTTTGGGACTGGATGAAGCGTCGTCTCACACGGTCTGCACGTCCAGCACGAACGCTGGTCCAACTGAGGCGCCAGGTGGAAATGGCATGGCAAGCCGTTCCACAGGACTACATCCAGCATCTCAACGATCGTCTCCATGGGAGAATAGCAGCCTGCATTGCTGCGAAAGGTGGATACACACTGTACTAGTGCCGACATTGTGCATGCTCTGTTGCCTGTGTCTATGTGCCTGTGGTTCTGTCAGTGTGATCATGTGATGTATCTGACCCCAGGAATGTGTCAATAAAGTTTCCCCTTCCTGGGACAATGAATTCACGGTGTTCTTATTTCAATTTCCAGGAGTGTATGCTATTCAGTACCACTTCTACATCTACATCCATACTCCTCAAGCTATGTGCCGGATATCCATCATGTTGGAAGTACATCGCCATTCTGTCATGCAGAGAAACATCTTGTAGTAACATCGGAAGAACATCACGTAGGAAATCAGCAAACGTTGCACCATTTAGATTGTCATCGATAAGATGGGGACCAATTATCCTTCCTCCCACCATGCCGCCTAGGTCGCTGATGTCCCACTTGTCACAGCCATCGTGGATTTTCCGTTGCCCATTAGTGCAAATTGTGCCGGTTCACATTACCGCTGTTGGTGAATGACGCTTCGTCGCTAAATAGAACGCGTGCAACAAATCTGTCACCATCCCATAATTTCTCTTGTGCCCAGTGGCAGAACTGTACACGTCGCCATGCAATTTCTGGTGCATAGAAATATAGTACGGGTGCAATCGATGTTGATGTAGCATTCTCAGCCGCGCAGGATTAGCCGAGCGGTCTGAGGCGCTGCAGTCATGGACTGTGCGGCTGGTCCCGGCGGAGATTCGAGTCCTCTCTCGGGCATGGGTGCGTGTGTTTGTCCTTAGGATAACTTAGGTTAAGTAGTGTGTAAGCTTAGGGACTGATGACCTTAGCAGTTAAGAACCATACGATTTCACACATATTTGAACATTTTGAGCATTTTCAACAGCGACGTTTTTGAGATTCCCAATTCTCGCGCAATTTGTTGCTACTTAGGTGCGGATTAGCCATGACAGCCGCTAAAACACCTACTTGGGCATCATCATTTGTTGCAGGTCGTGTTGACGTTTCACATGTGGCTGAACGCTTCCTGTTTGATTAAATAGCGTAACTATCCGGCGAATGGGCCAGACACTTAGGTGATGTCGTCCAGGATACCGAGCAGCATACATAGCAAACACCCGTTGGCCATTTTGATCACAATAGCCATATATCAACACGATATCGACCTTTTAAGCAATTGGTAAACGGTCCGTTTTTACACGGGTAATGTATCACGAAGCAAATACCGGCCCCACTGGCGGAATGTTACGTGATACCACGTACTTATACGTTTGTGGCTATTTCAGCGCCAACTATCACAAAGCGAAAAAAGTGTTCCAACTAAAACATTCATATTTGTTTACGTACTACACGAATATGTAATAAAAAAATGGGGGTTCATATTTAAAAAAACGCAGTTGACATCCGTTTGACCTATGGGAGCGCCATCGAGTGGGCCAACCATAGCGCCATCTGGTTTCCCCCTTCAAGCTAGACGAGTGTCGTTCTTTGTGGTTTTTTCGTTTGATGCTTATTTCGTAAGATATTTGGCCCGGTCACTATCAATGGACCACCCTGTATAGATGCACGTGAAGTTCAAGATTTTGCCGAGCTAGATTTCTGTCTACCAGTTGTCGCTTCACTTGAGACAAACAACCAGTGCCTCAGCTACAGCCACGGCACATCAGCACCGTGTAAACAAGGCAGCATACACGCCTACATACAGCGTTTGTCGCACCAGCGCAACACTATTTCTGCTGTTTCAGCTCCGTGCGTAGCGTAGTCATGTGTGAAGTGTTACGTCACCCATGCTCGCGAAGAACTGCTTCTTCAGACAAGCCGAATGCAATTTTTGACACCGCAAGGGACACACAAACCGGTTTCCCTGAAGAAGACTGGAAAGTTTTCCTCCACTTAATGAGGGAATAACGCAAAACAGGAACAGATGGAAAGAAATGCCACTTCATGTTGAGACACTGCTCCTCCTCCTGCTCAAAAATCAGACAAGTGGGGACTCAGAAAAGGCACACGTGTTCAGAGCGAATACCACACACTTCAGGCTCTCCCAGTCTTGAAATTTACGAAAGCGCTCTAGTGCGCATTTAGAAACAGAGAACAGTTTTTCACAATAAGGAATGGACTAATGTTTCCAGAGAACGCACGGCAAACTGTCGATTACATTGCAAATTTTAAGCAGTCAGTGCCTTTTTCAACTAGCTACCGGAGCTTCCGTCACTTTGCTTGACATTGCAGAAGCCTATCATCAGTTGCCATAGGACGAAGAGACAAAGAAAATTTTTGCTGTGAATACCCATATCGCCTTATTTCAATATCAATGCCTATATTTCGGAAATGCTTCCGGTCTGCTTTGTTTCAAAAATTTATGTAACAAGTGAAGTCCAAAGGGCCTTCTTGTTTTAATTATCTTGAAGACATAATCGCCTCCATACAAACACCGAAACAACACCTTAAAAATTGAGACTGTCTTTGCAAATTTCTCACTGACGTGGGCCTCAAATGTAATTTGCAGAAATGTTTTTTTTCTCAACAAAACGATGAATACTTAAAACATATCATCGTCGCCAGTGGCGTTCGTCCGTCAACAAAACATTTGAAAGAAATTCAAAACTTGCCATCTCCTAAGAATTTACATTAACTGCAAGTTGTTCTAGAACAGCTGACTTATTACATGATGTTCATTGCTAATGAGGTGCAAATTCCGGCGCCTCTGAACCGCCTAAGACGTAAAAATGTTCCGTTCCTTGGACAAAAGACTGTGAACAATATTTTCAATGACTGACAAATTCATTGCTTCGTTAACCTTGCCTTATGCACTAAGATCCGTCCAAACCAATTGTGTTGGCTCTACCTGCCTCGTCCCATAGCACTGGGGCGGTTTTATCACAAAAAACTGGCAAAACAGAACACCTCATAGTATTTGCTTAAAACATCTGAACAGCGCTTAGGTTCCTTACAGTCCGATTGAGGAGCAAGCCCTGGCTGCAATATGTGATGTCACATAATTTCACCATTACCTGTATAGCAGAAAATTTTTCCTAATCACTGATCATACGCCACTGACTGGACTGTTTCTCGACCGCACTGTGCAAAGGGCTTCCATGCTGGTGACTGTTATTGTCAAATTACCAGTATGAAATTCGGATATCACCCGACGGCGTAACAGCAAACATCGACATACTGTCTCGTTATCGGTCTCCAGAGATGCAATATTCGACACATTGGAAGCTTATTTTTTACATGTTGATGCTTCTGATTCGCAAGCACTGGATATTTTCCTAATGATTCACAGCGTATCACATGAGCCACCAGTCACTCCGATTGCTAAAAAAGTTACATCCGCAAACGCTGGCTGCGCTCTCAGAAATGTATACTCGATCCCTTGTTGAGAAGATACTTTGTGCACCGCAACAGTTCATCTCTTCTGAATGATGTGATTCTACTACAAACACTTAACGAACAGGCAAGGGTGTTAATCCCCCGTCATTGCAACAGCGATTGGTAAGTCCTCTACATAAATGTGACTGGGAAACAGTTCGCAGTAAGCAGCTGGCGCGGCAACATTGTGCATAGCTTCGTTTGGATGAGCAAATAGAAAGTGTAACGCCACACGGGCGTGAATGCGCAGACAATTGCATGCGTGGAGAATCAGGCTGCCCCGCGCCAAAAATCTTTTTCGTGGCCTATTTGAGCCACGCGTGGCTCCTGTTCCCGCCATCAAGTATTTTACACCCTGTTTTAACGTACGTCCACCTCCCTACGTTAATTTAAATTACTACTTTCACTGAGTTGCTACTTTACCTGACCGTGAGCGGCGTTAGCAGCGCGTATCAATACATCCCCTCTCGTAATATATTTGCTTGACTGCTATTGCTTCCCTGTCGTTGTCTGTCGTAAGCCAGTGAGTTCGGATAGCGAGTTGCGGTCTGCCAACCAGTTGCAGCGTGTCTGCAGCGCAGTCCGGACTTGCCAGTCGGGAGTTGCAACGCGGCGCTAGTACAGTCTGGTTGGAGCAGCAGTGAGGCCTGCGTCGACATGGTTCGCCCGACCATTGCCACCACGCATCACTTGAGCCGGGCCACGGTCTTGGTGGATCGTCGGTCGGTCGTCCAACCGGACGACGCCTTTGGCTCGCTGATCGTTCACGAGCCGGCTGTGTGTGTATGCATCGACTCCCGACAACACCGACTCAAAGGAAGGCCTCGGCGCTTGTTGGTGACGTCACGTCAGGTAGGCACGGCGAACGCCAGGTCTGTTGCAGGCATACTCATAATGGTGGTGTCTCCCTCTCTGACACAGGAAAATGTGGAACTATTGGCGGTAGTTGACCAACACACATTGTTCTGGGAGATTTCTGCAATCAATTAATAGTGCAATTCATTACACTTCTTAACAAATAGTGTACTCCTGAACTTAAATTTCCACCTGTTTTAAGGATTGACGTACAAAAACAACTTAACGGTCCAGCAGCAACAGAATTCGTGCTTCTTTACCTTATTTGTAAATCTGAGGAAGTTACGTTTGTACTGGGTTGCTTTTACAAGAAACTGTGAACATATTGGTGCTCTTCTTTAGGTATCGTGGTTGACTATGGGGTGAGGAGCACTGAATGTTAATGAAATATCTTGCAATTGTACACGTTGGGGGAGGGGGTGGGAGAGAGAAGAAGAGGCAAAAGAGAGATACGTGTTTTATCAAATAAAACTTTTTAACTTGTAAAGTTTCTCCTTTCAGTTGCAAGACGCGAATATTTATCTTTTCTAATGTGCATGTTTAAAAAAGTTTAAGCTCAGCAGTATTTTCGATGTATGAAGCTATTTTGTTTCCTGTTTAGAATTCCTTTCGTTGAAAACGACTGTAATCTAATGACTGGCAACAGCTGAACATTTACACATGTAAATTAGTTCACATTTCCAGTGACGATGTCAAACGAAAATAAATAAACAAATAAAAAAAAATGGTTCAAATGGCTCTGAGCACTATGGGACTCAACTGCTGAGGTCATTAGTCCCCTAGAACGTAGAACTAGTTAAACCTAACTAACCTAAGGACATCACAAACATCCATGCCCGAGGCAGGATTCGAACCTGCGACCGTAGCGGTCCTGCGGTTCCAGACTGCAGCGCCTTTAACCGCACGGCCACTTCGGCCGGCTAATAAATAAAAGAAACGAGTTCATTGTAAGGGGGTTGGGGTAAGTTTCGATAGCAAAATGGATCAAGTAAATATAGTTACTTGAATGTAAAATTTCTGAAGCGTGCAATGGGGCAAAGCGTCTTCTCATATTGATCTACGTTTGTTTCGACAGTATTCATTAATACAGAACTATGATCTTCATTTGTAGCTTTACGATAGTAAGAAAATCTTTCATCTAAATAAAACTGCAGAAACCAAAACAATACCAAACAGTTTGTCCAAAAATAAGAGATTTAGAGTGATAAGCACGCCCAAGCGTTTCTGTCGGCAACAGACCTGGCGTTCACCGTGCCTACCTGACGTGACGTCACCAACAAGCGCCGGGGCCTTCCTTTGAGTCGGTGTTGCTCCCGATTTGTCTTCGTGCGTGCTTAGTGACTGTTGAGTATCGTTCAGGTCTTCGTGCAGTGTTTCTAAGTTTGTGTGTGTAGTTGGTGTTATTTACACTGATGACTATTTTAGATGTCAGCATTCTGAGTGGGGGCAGTCGGAACGTGCGAGGAGGAGAGTTCACGACGGCCATTCGGGTGGTGAGTTGGGCCCTGCCAGTCAGTTGCAACGCGCCTGGAGCGCAGCCGGGGCCAGCCAGTCGCCGGCTTGCAGCAGCAGTGAAGCCTGCGTGGACATCGCCCGCCCGACCGTTGCCGCCACGCATCAGTTACGCCGGGTCTGACTTTTAGTGGATTGTTGGTCGGTCGGTTGGTCCGAGGACGTCTCCGTGCGGCGTAGTCGACTGGGCCGCTGGCGGTCCCTGCGCAGTGTCGGAGTCTGTCTGGAGCTGTCCGATCGGTACGAGCATCGTCACTCGCCGGCCCAGGACGTGAAGCTTGAGTGGTTTTGAGCATTGCGTTGTTGGTTCCGGCGTTGCTGTTGTGGAGGTTTTCCTGTGAGCAACAACTAGTGAAGTGTTCGAGACAGCCGCCGTCAGGTGGAATTGATCAAATTAATTTATCCATAGTCAAGTGCACCTGCGGAATTTTCTGCCTTGTGGCCGTTAGTGTTCTGGTTACCTACCCTGACCGCTTATGTAATTTTGAGGCAGTGTCTTTTCCTCACCGGTTGTTGCTGCCCAACATGGTGTGTAGTATTGGCAGCTCAGTTTTCATACACGTTTGTTTGGAGATAGTGATACTTGTAACCTTTTGGGGCGTTGAATTCTCGTATACTCCGTCGTGGCAAGCAAGCTGTAGGTTGGTCGGTCCGTGACAGTCCCTTGTTTGGGTTCGCACGAATTAAGTGTAGTTGGACTCACCACCTGTCTCGACTGAGTGAACGAGGGCAGACCGATCTACTGGGCACTCCTGAGTGCCGTTCTCTTAATTATCCTTTTGCAGTGTTAATGTTGTTGTAATTTAACTGTATTTTATATTTTTAATTTGGAAAGGTTGGTTAGTTCACCTTCAGCCCTGGAAACATGTTCTCAGAGTTTTCTTAGAGTCCAAACATTATCGATTCCTTGCTCTTGAAAGGTTATTGTAATTTCCTGTGAAAGATTTTACAAGTTATTGTGGGCCTTTCGCCGTTGGTGTTGCAAAAAGGAAATTTTTAATTTTAATGTATTGTTTTACCGGGTGTTGCTATATGTATTTTGTTAAGTTGCAGAATTTAACTTTGCGGCCTCCGGCCTTCTTATTGCGTTTGTTTATTTCTTTCTGTGCGCCTTGTGGGCCATCAGCCATGATAGCATTTTAAAACATTGTGGCCTTCTGCCTTCAGTAATCATCATAGTATATTTGGAATTTTGAAGATTTAATCCGGCGACATTCAGCCGCTCTGCATGCTGATATATACGATTTATCTTATTCGTAAATTTAACTGTGTGTCATGTCTTTTCAAAATTGAACGTATTTTAAAGCATCTGTTTGGAAGCCTTGAGCCACGAAGCAAATTTAATTACTTGTAAAGTGTTTGTGAAATAAATGATAATAAATTACCATTGTGAAGTGAATGCGTCCGCAACTCCCTTGGCCCTTCGCACAGTCTTGATTACCTGAAAGCACTGGGTGATTTAGCGAGCGTTTCAATATTCTAATACTCGATGGCAACGCCTCCATACAGACTTTGCTGGCCCTATTGGCAAACACGGTTGATGATCGTCGATTCCTACAGCAAATACCCCTTTGTCATTCCAGTGCATTAGACGAATGCCGCCTGCACTGTGCAGGCGCTCACTTTTGTATTTTCTCTCTAATGATGGTCACAAACGACTGTTTCTGATAATAGACCTTTTTCTTCAGCTGGCGATTGCACGATTGTGGATAGTACCGATCTCGCAGCAGTCTAAAGGGGGGCCTTAACGTTTCGTTCGAAGATTCAAGACGTAAATTTCAAAACTTTGAGCTTTATATTTACTTTAGGAAGCCTTACTGACGTTTCTGAGTTCACATCGTACTTTGCCTGCTCCTGACAATTCACTGGCAGAACATGTGGATGGGCGACGCCATCGGACCTTTCTTGTTCTGTATCTACATCATACTCCGTAAGCCACCTAACGGTGGGTGTCGGAGGGTACTTTTGTACCACTGCCTCCCGGTGCGGCCGCGTTGTTTGAGACGCCATGTCACGGATGGCGCGGCCCATCCCGCCGGAGTGCAAGTTCTCCCTCGGGCATGGATGTGTGTGTTGTTCTTAGCGTAAGTTAGTTTAGTACTGTGTAAGTCTAGGGACCGATGACCTAAGCAGTTTGGTCCCTTAGGAATTCACACACATTTGAAGATTTTGTACCACTAAGTGAGCACTCCGACCTGTTCCCCTCGCAAATAGCGCGTGGGTAGAGTGATTGTCGTAAGCCTCTGTATTGGTTCTAATTCCTCGACTTTTCTCTTCGTGGTCATTACGTGAGACGTTTCTGCGAGGAAGTAATATACTGTCTGACTCTTCCTAGAAAGTGCTCCCTCGAACTTACAGTAGGAAATCTCTCCGTGATGCACAACGCCTCTCTTGTAACGTCTGTGACTGGAGTATGTGGAGTATCTCCATAACGCTCTCGCTCGGACTAAATGATCCCGTGACGAAACGCACCGCTCTTCGTTGGATCTTCTCTATCTCTTATATCAGTCCTACCTGGTATCGATCCCAGACAGATGAAGAGAAAGAGTCAGTCTAACAAGCGCCTTATAAGCCACTTCCTTCGTTTAAGAGTTATGTTTCCTTAAGATTCTTCCTGTGAATCTGAGTCTGGCATCTGTTTATTCCACTATTTGTTTTGTGGCCATTCCCCTCAAAGTCTCTTTGGATAGTTACTTCTAGATTTTTAGCAGATACTGCTTCCAGAGGTGTCATCAATAGTGCAGCCATACAGTAATAGATTTCTTTCCCTATGTATGCGCAATATGTTACATTTATTTACGGTCTGGAGCCACTGCCAGATTCTGTGCCATTCACGAGTCTCTGGAGGTCATTCTTCTAATCTTTGCTATCTTCTGGCGTTTGTACTTTGTTATAGACAACCGCATCCTCTGTGAACAGCTTTAAACAGCATCCGACGCTTTCTACTAGATCATTTATAAATATATTGTTAACAGTTAGGTCCTATCACACTTCCTTGGGATACTCCGGAAATCAGCTTCACATCCGTCGCATCTGTCGATTTTAATGAGCGAGTGTTGAACTCTATGTAGGAGGAAGTCTTGAAACCAGTGGCAAATCTCATATTGGATAAACTTTCTTTACTTTATTTATTTATTTTTCACTAAACGGCAGGGCGTGACGGTGTCAAATGAAGTCAAGGAACACGAATCTTAGCGCGGTAGTCTACGGTGCTGTGGATCTCATGTAGGAACAGAGCAAGCTGAGTTTCGTGGATCTCCGTTTTCGAAATCCGTGATGATTTTATACAGGAGATTTTCATTCTCCAAAAACGTCCTAACTCTTGGCATAAAAATGTTCCATAATTCTACGACAGATTGACGTCAACGAAATAGGTCCATAAAATTTGCGTCTTTTCAACGATCCTGCAGTCACTTCCTCCTTACCTCCCCTGTTCCAGCTTCTGGCTTCACCACCATGTTCCACTTGAATGACAGACCTCAGTATCGAGTACATTTACGGGAATCAGGCGCTGTTCTCAGATCAGCTGCCGGCTGGAGTGGCCGAGCGGTTCTAGGCGCTACAGTCTGGAACCGCGTGACCGCTACGGTCGCAGGTTGGAATCCTGCCTCGGGCATGGATGTGTGTGGTGTCCTTAGGTTAGTTAGGTTTAAGTAGTTCTAAGTTCTAGGGGACTGATGACCACAGAAGTAAAGTCCCATAGCGCTCAGAGCCATTTGAACCATTTTTTTTTTATTTCTCTTCCCACGAACTGCACCTGTTCCTCGCTGCTGTATCTACTACAGAACCACAAAGTGTGCAAAGGAAGTTAGTTCCCAGATTCCAATTTTTGGTCCTATGCACAAAAGAATCATGAGATACCAACGTAAGCAGGTTAGTGAAAAATTTTGCATCGATGGAAATATTTAAAATAATAACGGGAAATTCAGAGGTTAAACCAAATTCTTTATAAAAAGTAAAAATCGGTAAATTTTAATCAACTGAATTTACAGTTGCAAAAATATTATATCAGGAATGTTTCATTTCACCCAGATTACACTAAATGTATACAGAAGGCAGTGGAATAAGATAAGTATGAAAGCTCAATAACTAATAGTGCGTTCTACAAATTCAGATTTGCAGAACCATCTGATTTTAGCCGAAGACTATGAGGATGTAGCATGTAAAACCAGGTAATTGACACAAGAATGAAGAAAGTAAGATCCAAATGCTAACATCAATAAAACGAAATACAAAACTTCTGTGAAATCAGAAAAGTAGTAGAAACGTACTGACGAAATTAAAGCCGTGAGAGTAGGTTGTGGGTCGTGCTTCGGATAGGTAAGTCGGTAGAGAACTAGCCCGCGAATGTCATAGGTCCGGCTTGCGATTCTCGATTCTTCGAGATGATGTTACCCGCCAGGAATTCTCAAATACATCGTAATTTAAGGAATAAATGATAACTTAATGTAAATAAAAAGGATAAAATATTAGACTACTGACGAATTTTGATTCCTCGGAACAAAAGTGACGAACAACGGTAAAAGAGGTGAAGAAATTAGATCAAGAATAGATTTGGGATTAATACATCGAATACAAAAAAATGGTTAAAGAAATGGCTCTGAGCACTATGGGACTTAACTACTGTGGTCATCAGTCCCCTAGAACTTAGAACTACTTAAATCTAACGACATCACACACAGCCATGCCCGAGGCAGGATTCGAACCTGCGACCGTAGTAGTCGCACGGTTCCGGACTGAGCGCCTAGAACCGCTAGACCACCGCGGCCTGCTATCGAATACAATTCTTTGTTGTGAGCACATAAGAACTGATAGTAAAGTAATATTTTTAATATCATAGTTAGGAGAGTTATTACAGACGATTCAGAAACTTTCACTATGAAGTGGAAAACAAATTCTAATTACCCATGTCATCAAGAAAAAAAAAATGAAAATTGCCATCCCAAACAGAACTGTTACAGTTGATAGCTTCATATGAACAGCAACAACGTCAGCGATATGTCTCAATCAAAAGGCTGGAAGAATAATAGATTCACGGTGTCTGACTGACTGAAAATCAAACATACAGAAATACGGGTGGTCACCTAATACTCTGAACCATTCATTAATGAGGGTGATGACTATCTCAGAGCAGTTATTTATGATTAGAGAATTGCGAAGAAACAGAGACATGGTAATAATAATTCTGACAAAACTTGTAAACATTTATAAACCAGAAATGATTATATTTTATGAAATACACAAACTCTGTTTATTAGTGTTTAGCTGTAAGAAGCTTTAGCGTGAATTTTCCAGAAACATTTTTGAAGATTTTTTACTCAAACAATAAATTGACATAAGAAGATAGAAGAGGAATGCAGTGATTTGAAAATATTTTTGTAGCTGGTATAAACATGTAGAAAAAGTAATTCATGAACTGTGAAAAGGTGCCAGATCCCATATAGTCTGAAGTGCATCGTGCAGTAAGAAATGATCTGGGAGTGAAGGCAGATATTATTCAACACTCCAGTATTAATAACGGTGACGCTCATTAACGATCCAGTCATACAGAGAACGAAATATTAGAGTTAATTATTTAGCATTTACTCTGAGTTTATTCTACTTTCTACATCGTCGTCAAGATACTACGTAATCTGTCATCCGCTGGTCTTTCTCATGAAATTCTGCAAAATAAAGACCAAAAAGTTTAGGATAGACAGTCGCCTGGCTGACGAAAGCTCTCGAGTAACATAAAAATGATGATTATTCAATATCCATTTTTATGCTGGATCCACAGCAGCCTGGAATTTATTTTAAGATGTTATTTTCCTCCCTACGCCTGTCTTTCACTTGCAGTTTACATATTAACTATACTATTAAATTCGTGATCGCGTAGACTTTCTAGTTGTTTAATTTTATGACACTGACTACATCATGTGTGTTTCTATTTAAGTCCTTTGCCCAAGTACTTTAACGTACTGTATATTCTAGCGTAGTGAAACGGACGTGGGAATTCATGCTAAATGTAGGTACTGATGTCTATGGTTATACATCACAGCTTTCGACGGCAATGTGTGACTCCATTACATACTGACTTCCACACTCCCGTACTGATCAATGACATGCTGATAAACGGATTTTTCGGGAAATGTGATTGTACCTCCTCAGGAGACCGGTAACCTTTGTACCGGGTGAGATTACACATTTCAGTTTCTTATTTTATTGAAACTGATCATAGGTTTCGGCCGTCATCAGATCTAAAAATTTTGGCGCGACACCTAGGCGCATTGTCAGTGCAAAAAAGAACAAGAGCAGTATGTGTTTACTACGTGCCAAGGTCTCGCTGCAACATTTTTACATCAGATGATGGCTGCAGAGCCGAAGCCGGTAATTGATTTTACTACAACATAATATGACCATGACACTGACTTCTATAATCTAACTTGATCTAATTGGGTATTGGTTGCATAATAGCTGAAAATAGCCAAAGGGGCAAAATTGTTAACCGCCACCGAGTTAAAGTGTTTGTTTCATATAAATACAGCCTCATGGAGGATGAAGACTTATTCCAAAATGGCGGGGATCCATTCGTTTAGTCTTAATGCATGTCTAAGTAGCCTCTTATGTAACATGAAAACAGCACGAGCGCAGCAGCTGCTAAGGTAGTCCCTACTATGTTTCCTATACGTATGAATATTCAGTACGTACGAATATAATTATATTGATGCTGTACCCTTCTGCCCTAGACAATTGTTAGCAAATTATGCCCGAAAACGCCTGCCGTTTTCGTTCTTATTTATTTTCAGAAATTGCTAATATGTGTAGCTGCGATAATCAAGCCACACCCTTTCTCATCCATGAATGTATCCGTCTGTGCACGATAGCATGAAGTGTGAGAAACAGCTCTGCGACGTATGTATTTAGAAGGAAGGCCTTACTCGCTGGACGCTGCGCCGACACGGGAAAGCGGTGTGCGGAATGGCCTAAGTGAGCACGCGATTCCGGAAATGAAATTATGAGTCCCGGCCGCTTCTCGCCGGAAACCACGTTGCATGAAGCATAGCCGCAACAGCCAACGTATGCTGACATCCTGCTGCGCGTCTTCTGCTTTACTGGTCATGGGAAACAGGGAACCACAGGCCGCTTAAGTTTCAACTTTGCCACGTAAAACTCAGTTACGGAACCTGGTTATGCTGGGGATGTTAAGTTGTAGTTCTTTTTGTGGAAGGAATAATGTTATACCATTCGATTTGTTCTATGTAGCGTATTAGGACCGGAAACTTTTCCAAGGCACGTAAAGAATTTGTCAGACATGTTTGATCGCACTGTCATATTATTCACTGAAGATTACGTTATCTGCAGCGAAGTATTGTGATACGTAACATAAAAAATGTCTACAGGTGGTGCCAAATGGCGGCCGCGTCATCCTCTGCTAATGGTGACGTTGGAAGCGGTACCGAAGGCCGTGGAGTCAGCACATCGCTTTCCGGGCCGTTGTCAGTTTTCGTGAGCTGAAGCCACCACCGCAAAGTAGCTTCTCAATTGGCCTCATGAAGCTGAGAGCACCCCATTCCACTCTTCCCACCAAGGAAAAATCTGTGACAGTACTGGGCATCGAACACCGTTCCTTTGTATGGCAGTCAGCCATGCTGACCACGCAACTACGGAGGCGGACGAAATACCGGCAAAGGGCGACCGTAAAGAATTGCAAGAAGGCTTGTACAGGATTTCCTAGTGGTATGATCAGTGTTTGGGAACTGGTAGAAGATTTAAATTTCTTGGAAGTGGTCTGGGAAAGTGCCTTACAGCCACTGACGGAAAAACATCGCACCACTAAGAGGGAGCCGCGTGCCATAAACGATAGTTGGTACGCGTGTTTCTACATACGAAAATTGACATCAACTCATATTTCACGCTAGTCGTAATAGATTGGCGCTAGCAGCGCCACCAGGAGGATGCAGATCACGTTTGCTTTAAATACGCGCTGTAACGGTCTTGAACGTTAGTTGAATTTGAGGTTGACGTAATAAGTTGAAGCCTTTAAGACGACGAACCTACCACTACCAACACTACACATACATTGAAAGAGCTCGCGTAATAGGGTTACAAGAAGCTGGACGCACATTCAGTGATACTGCAGAAAGAGTTGGCAGGAATGTAGACACTGTACTAGATTGCTGGCAGCGGTGGCCACAGGAAGGCACGATCGCAAGAAACAGAGCTCCAGATGGCCATGTGTCCCTACTGAGAGGTAAGACCATCGTGTTCGGCGTGTGGCTGTGGCGCATCGTACGGCATCTGCAGCAGCTATTGGAGCATCACTTGGCATCAAAGTAACATAACGAACTGTTTCGGTTACTTCAAGGACAGCTCCGAGCCAGACACCTAGTAGCGAGCAGTCCACTGTCAACAAATCACGGTCATTTCCGACTTCAGCGGTGCTACATCCTCACTGCAGTCTTCCATACTAAGATTGGCATGAGTTCGATATTCACTGAGTTCTGCTGAAGCTCTGATTGCGACAGCTTAAAAAGACGCACCAACCAATGGAAAGAAGGGAAACGTTGGCATTTCCGTTAGGCGATTGAAGGAAATTATGGATAACCTAAATCTGGCTGGCCTGACGGTGAACTGAATCGTCGTCTTCCCAAATGCGAGCTCCGTGTGCTGTCCACTGCTCGTTGCCGCCGATCAGCGTTGCAGGTGGTGAGTCCTTATGAATTCCGTGTTCTCTGGTGGTTGTGTGTGGCACCCGTCATCGGAGACCGCGAGCGATGAAACAGCGAACACGCCCGGCGCTGCACTGGTGCCGCTAATTTAAAAGTTTCTCTCCCACATAGCTGCGAGCGTCGAGGGGCGAGCCTGGTGCGGTCGACAAGGATGCCGTCGATACGGTACCATATCCAACAGGACCAACACGGAATACCGAACGTACACAGACAAGGCGAAGCACGAACAAGCAGATATTTGGAGGACAAGTGAGACAGATTTATGGAGATGCTGAACAATTTGCACTGGCCTAGGCTTTAAAGTAGACGCCAACTGACGGCGAAAATTTACTTACAAAATTTCATAAACCAGTATCAAGTGATGGATGTTGAAACCCACTGCATCCTCTACGTATCTAGCATAGGAATCCCGAAGAAATAAGTAAACCAATTACAGCACGCTCCTATACATTTCAGTACTCATTATTTGTGCCCTCCATACCTAAAGGTAACAGAAGGAAATCTTACATAGGAAGGATCCTCTGCCATTAGTTACGCTGTTGTTTTCCGGGTATGAATCGCGATGTAGATACGTTGTTGTTGTTGTTGTTATGGTCTTCAGTCCTGAGACTGGTTTGATGCATCTCTCCATGCAACTCTATCCTGTGCAAGCTCCTTCATCTCCCAGTACCTACTGCAGCCTACATCCCTCTGAAACTGCTTAGTGTATTCATCTCTTGGTCTTCCTCTACGATTTTTACCCTCCACGCTGCCCTCCAATACTAAATTGGTGATCCTTTGATGCCTCAGAACATGACCTACCAACCAATCCCTTCTTCTAGTCAAGTTGTGCCACAAACTCCACTTCTCCCCAATCCTATTCTCCTCATTAGTTATATGATCTACCCATCTAATCTTCAGCATTCTTCTGTAACACCACATTTCGAAAGCTTCTGTTCTCTTCTTGTCTAAACTATTTATCGTCCATGTTTCGCTTCCATACGTGGCTACACTGCATACAAATACTTTCAGATACGATTTCCTGACACTTAAATCTATACTCGATGTTAACAAATTTCTCTTCTTCAGAAACGCTTTCCTTCCTATTACCGGTCTACATTTTATATCCTCTCTCCTTCGACCATCATCAGTTATTTTGCTCCCCAAATAGCAAGACTCCTTTACTACTTTAAGTGTCTCATTTCCTAATCTAATTCCCTCAGCATCACCCGACTTAATTCGACTACATTCCATTATCCTCGTTTTGCTTTTGTTGATGTTCATCTTATATCCACCTTTCAAGACACTATCCATTCCGTTCAACTGCTCTTCCAAGACCTTTGCGGTCTCTGACAGAATTACAATGTCATCGGCGAACCTCAAAGTTTTTATTACTTCTCCATGGATTTTAATACATACTCCGAATTTTTCTTTTGTTTCCTTCACTGCTTGCTCAATATACAGATTGAATATCATCGGGGAGAGGCTACAACCCTGTCTCACTCCCTTCCCAATCACTGCTTCCCTTTCATGCCCCTCAACTCTTATAACTGCCATTTGGTTTCTATAGAAATTGCAAATAGCCTTTCGCTCCCTATATTTTACCCCTGCCACCTTCAGAATTTGAAAGAGAGTATTCCAGTCAAAGATTGTCAAAAGCTTTCTGGAAGTCTACAAATGCTAGAAACGTAGGTTTGCCTTTCCTTAATCTAGCTTCTAAGATGAGTCGTAGGTTCAGTATTGCCTCACGTGTTCCAACATTTCTACGGAATGCAAACTGGTCTTCCCCGAGGTCGGCTTCTACTAGTTTTTCCATTCGTCTATAAAGAATTCGCGTTAGTATTTTGCAGCCGTGATTTATTAAACTGATTGTTCGGTAATTTTCACATCTGTCAACACCTGCTTCCTTTGGGATTGGAATTATTATATTCTTCTTGAAGTCTGAGGGTATTTCGCCTATCTCATACATCTTGCTCACTAGATGGTAGAGGCTGTCAGTAGTTCTAATGGAATGTTGTCTACTCCCGGGGCCTTGTTTCGACTCAGGTCTTTCAGTGCCCTGTCAAACTCTTCACGCAGCATCGTATCTCCCATTTCATCTTCATCTACATCCTCTTCCATTTCCATAATATTGTCCTCAAGTACATCGCCCTGTATAGACCCTCTATATACTCCTTCCACCTTTCTGCTTTCCCTTCATTGCTTAGAACTGGGTTTCCATCTGAGCTCTTCATATTCATACAAGTGGTTCTCTTTTCTCCAACGGTCTCTTTAATTTTCCTGTAGGCAGTATCTATCTTACCCTTAGTGAGATAAGCCTCCACATCCTTACATTTATCCTTTAGCCATCCCTGGTTAGCCATTTTGCACTTCCTGTCGATCTCATTTTTGAGACGTTTGTATTCCTTTTTGCCTACTTCACTTACTGCATTTTTATATTTTCTCCTTTCATCAATTACATTCAATATTTCTTCTCTTACCCAACGATTTCTACTAGTCCTCGTCTTTCTACCTACTTGATCCTCTGCTGCCTTCACTACTTGATCCCTCAAAGCTACCCATTCTTCTTCTACTGTATTTCTTTCCCCCATTCCTGCCATTTGTTCCCTTACGCTCTCCCTGAAACTCTGTACAACCTCTGGTTTAGTCAGTTTATCCAGGTCCCATCTCCTTAAGTTCCCACCTTTTTGCAGTTTCTTCAGTTTTAATCTACGACGTATATATAGAAATGCGAAAATAATCGGTACGTCCGCTAATGGCTGAGAAATATGAAATTTTATCTACTACGCATCGAAAGACAGACATTTTTGGTCAAAAATGCATGTGCCTCTAAAACTATTTTGCTTTTAGGCACATACAGTTTTCCTTTCGTTTATCAAGCGATTACTTTGCAACTATAATGTGCAATTTTTGAGGATATTCTAAACAGGAATCTACGATAAACTCCTCAAAATGGTTCAGATGGCTCTGAGCACTATGGGACTTAACTGCTGTGGTCATCAGTCCCCTAGAACCTAGATCTACTTAAACCTAACTAACCTAAGGTAAACACACACACACTCATGCCCGAGGCAGGATTCGAACTTGCGACCGTAGCGGTCGCGCGGTTCCAGACTGTAGCGCCTAGAACCGCTCGGTTACTGCGCCCGGCGATAAACTAATATTATCCAGCAGCAAATATCCTTAGGCAAAAACAATAAAAAGCCAAATCTTAGGGATTTGTGGAATGTTCCAACAACTTGTACTTCAAATAATTTTTTGTTCATTGTCAAACCACATTCATGGACGGAGACATGTGTTCTGCCGTAATAACGGTGTTTTTTCAACAACTAAATCAAAATCACAGAAAACTGTAATGGCTGGACATTGGTGTTCTTCAGTTTCTGCAGAGAATTGAAGTCGATCGTGTTTCTTGTAACGAGTTGTTATATACGCTGTAATGGGACGCAGATTTTAGCAGATTATCCGGAAGCGTAGACCAGAATGTTGTATTGTTCATTGACAACTCTACAGTTAAATCAAACGAGAGATATTGATGTCACAGTAACACAGTAAAGACCGTCTTCAGGATAACTTTCCTGTCACGGACCTCCCACACATCTAGGGCGATTTCCTTGGGTGGCCACATCTGGTGACGAAACTGTAATCTGGTTTATAAAAATGTGCTTAGTTCCCTCGAATCACTGTTTTACAGGTTCATCATTAAAAATCATCTCTGTGGCATACCTGTTAGCACTGTCTATATACTACCCAGGTAAAGAAATATATTTTCTACTTTTGTTTCAGTATTATCTGCTTCATTCCATTAATTTTCTTACTCAGTCATTTCTGTAGTGAACGACGAAGACGCGTATCGTTTACAACAACAAATTATCATACAAAATCGAGGTGATTATTTGTAAAATGCTCGTAACACTTACCAGGAATTCATCTTCACGACTTCTTCCTGTAAGCTTCCAAGAAATAAGCTTCAGATGTTGCACAAGTTTTGTAACAGATAATTTTTCATGGTTATGAAACATATGCTATTTGTTACACCCCAGTGCAGCCAGATCATAAACGTTAAATCGTCAATAATATATAGTGCTGTTAAATAATATTTCCATTTGCTGCTGCAGTTTTGGACGGCTTTTTTGGGGCAATACACTGATACGTTTTTATATCGGGATACCTACTTATTCTGCGTTGAGAAATGGAGATCATATAACTCTTCATCACACAATGGGCGAAATATTGCCAAGCTGGCACACTAGTGTGGCGTAGTGGCAAGCGTTTATGGCTGACGTGGCGCTGGCTGTCAATTCAAACATTACCAGCAGCAGTAATTTGTTAATTCAGTATTTATCGTTCTGAAATGTTTATGAAGTATAAAATATTTGTATATTCTGGAACATTCGATGTCTGTGTGAATACCATCAATCTGGAATATTCGCTGTTTGTACAAACAGCTACTCTCTTTGTCTAGGAGTTCAGTTCTGTTCTCTCTCTGTGTTGGCTCCAATAATAAACGTGCTTTCAGTTTTAAATGTTGTACTTTACTGATGGCCCTGTCTTCTGATGTCGACTTGATGGTGGTTTCGACATGAAATTGTTTGGTGGAGACGACAGGTACTTCAAAACATCTACACCAACGTGGCAACGCAAAAGCCTTTCCTACGCGAACTGAAACCGGAATATAAGCAGTGTATCGTTCCTAAGATCGGTATGTTCAGAAGTGAGATTCGTTTCAAAACAGTATTTAAGTCAGCTACACATCAGGCATCCATCGGCGGTTTTGGGAGACGCTGGTGAACGAAATGACTGAAAGCATTCGACCGAGTTGCCGAATACAGCCAGTGCGATGCCATGATGTGTCAGGCAAGTCTGTACTTTTACTCTGACAACACAGCCCAGCAGTGGTTCGAGAACAACGAAGAGAAAAATAAATGTAATGCCACCTTCGCTCAGGAGTGTGAAACAGCGGCTGGTGGATGAAATGTAATAATACCGTCCCGACCGCCGTTACTTTGATATTGTTTTATTATACTACCAGTCTCGACGTTACGATCACGTCATCTTCAGGCCTGTCGTATGTTCAGCTCAGTGGAGAAACCATTGAAGAACAGGGCCACATCGTCATGGGGAAGTGACACGGCCGCACATACAGAATGTTTTGACCACAGGACACATGGTAAATGTGAACGTGATAGAGGCCGTCAGCTGAAAGGAGTCTCAGAAGATATTTATCGAGCTCATCTCTTGAAGGATGTCGCGACAACAGACAAATTCATCAAACGATTCTAACAAATCGAGAAATTACAACAGAAAAAAAGTGTCGGACGAAAGAGATATGACCGACTACCGAACGTGGTCTCTACGGCTTTGCGGAAGAGCACTAGGACCTCGCCTCTTCCAAATGCCAGATAGTAAGGGAAGAGATAGAGCGGTGTATAGTAACCAGAAATGTCGGACCTCGCACACAAGAGATACCAGCTTTCAGTATCGATATCGTATGTCGGGAAGTAATAAATAATGTTGGAGAAAACTTTATCGATCTTTGGCACCAATCTAAGCCGCTAGTCAAACACGCCATGAAGAACGGACTTGGTGAACTCAATTTTATGCCACAACTATTAAACGAATTCCCATTCAATACAGGTACAACCAACTTCTCTGCCAAATACAATAAACAGTAGAAAAACAAACATTTGGAGGGCGGAGATCAACGTGCCTATATGTTTTCACTGTTTGCCATACTGCACATGTTGTATATTAGTGTAGAGAGAGAAACATAAATAGATAGAGAAAGAGAGATAGAGAAAGAGACTTCTCAGACTACTAGTGACAAGACGTCAACCATCACAACAGCTCTATTCAACCGATTCGACCGCAGAGGATTTTAGTTGCCCTGTGGGACGAAGCTCAACAACAGTCTGTAGCCATTCCACCTCGTCGTAAGGAGGTAGTAACCGTTCGCCTAGCCGCTGAATCCAGGGCACCTAAGCGGGGTTACTATCTATGAAGGTGGGAGCACAACAAATGAAATTTCTTCATCGGCGAGAGTCACCAAGACACCAGGAAATCTCAAAATCGACGGCCAACCAGTTCAAGAGATATTCGATTCAAGAGCTTCTTTTTCTGTATTATGGGTGTTTATCGTCAACTAAAGAAGACTATGTTCTGTAATATAAAAACGAGTCTGCTGAAGGTTGTAAATGTAAAATGCAACCAGTCGACAAGAACATTCGTTGCAAGAATAATCAACGAAAGAAAGGAACCTTTCAAATTTGTCGTTGTAGCAGACTCTAGCCGTAATGTTATTCTCGGATGGGATTTCTTCCAGGCATCACAAGCTGTATAGACCGGGAGAGCCCCAGCTTGACGAAGCTTTTCAAGCGAACACACATAGCAAATATTTCTCTGGGCGGCTTTTGCCATTGAAGACGTTCTCACCCAGACATCATCAATCACTACACAAGCTTCAGTGGTCAATCGGGATGCTCACTTAAAATGTGAAGCTTTTGATTATTGCAAAATAGCTCTTGTGGGTCACAATATAAATCTTCATACCTCCGACGACCACGAGCATCGCATGTCTTCAAGGAGAATTTGGAGCACTAATTTTGTTACCAGAAGCCACAACTCACTCGTAAAGGCAAGTGCGTAGGGACAACCGAACCTTCTCATCGACGAAGATTCGTCCTTCGCTACCACAAGACAAAACGGAGGAGGCTGCCGGCAGGGTGTGGCCTGATAGAGGAATAGAGTCGGGCAGTGGTAACCGTTCTGCGTCTGACGTTTGATGCTTTCAAATCCAGAGTGGAGAAAAGACAGACCAAGCAGCCCATATGAACAATGGGGATGATCCACAACCCAGAGAGCGCTCTCATCGGCTGTCGATAGTGGAACGACTGATAAAGCGGGAGCAAGTGGATAAGATGCTACAAGATGACATCATTGAACCTTCAAACAGTCCTTGATTCTATGCTATGGCTCTTGTGCAGAAGGAAGGCGTACAGTGCATCTGCGTCAACTGCCGACGAAGAAAATGGCGAACGAAGTGGTCTATTTATGGCTGCACACTTCTGACATCCAAGACTGCTTGAAAGGAGCAAAGTATTATTCATTTAAGGCCTTGCAGATAGGCTACTGGAAAATCGATGGTGACGAAGCGGATTGGAAAAATATTGCATTCTCAATTCCTGACGGCGTCTATGAGTTTGGACAGTGTAACGTTCGGGCCACTTTCGAATGTAAGATGGACAATCTGCTTTGACACTTTAAATGGACGTGTCTTGCTATCTAGATAACACTGTATGTCGAAGATATTCGAAGAACGTGTCACCCGCCTGGCAATCGTACTGAAGTGTGTTCATATTGCTGATTTCTGCCTGAATCCGAAGAAGTATGTCTTCGTCGCCTAGGAACAAAAATCTCCAGGGCACCCAGTGATTGACTATGAAGTCCTTCCCAAAAGCAGAGTAAATAAAAGCACTCAAAAATACGTGATGTCAAAGTTTTCTCGTTATGCAGTCATACTGCCAGCAATTCATAGACGGCTTCTGTATCGTGGCGCCTCCCTTGCAAAAACTACTACAGGTAGACGCCAAACTTTCCTGAAATGAGGTACGAGAGATATTTTTTACTGTCCTTAAGGGGCTGTTAACATCTTAGACTAAGTAGACTTTATTCTCCTGTTCTAGTATTGTATGATGACAATGCCGCTATCGGTTTTGGAAATCCAAGAGGGTGCTGAGGAGGTGATAGCTTATGCTTCCAGAGTGCTCTTCAAGTACTAGCAGAATTACTCTACAACCGAAATAGAGCGCCTTGCCGCTACTAGCACCATCAATAAGTTTCTGCCGTATTTACATATTCCGTATTTACATATTTATTTGGCAAACAATTCACCGTTATGGTTGACCACCATATCGTACTAGCCTGACTGATGCGTCTGCTCGACTGGCGAGATGGACACCAAGACAAAGAAAAACGGCAATGGTTTGGTGGTTGTTTGATTTGGGGGAAGGGGTCAAACAGCCCTGCCATCCTGCCATCGGTCCCATCGGATTAGGCAATGAAGAGGAAGGAATTCGGCCGGGCCCTTTCAAAGGACCATCCAGACATTTCCCTGAAGCGATTTAGGGAAACCTAAATCAGGATGGCCGTACGCGGGTCTAAACCGTGGTCCTTCCGAATGCGAGTACTGTGTGCTATCCACTGCGCCAACTCGTTCGGTAAAACGTCAATTGAACAAAATCTGTCATCGCTGCATTAAATTATATTGCTGTTGAACTGAGGGAAGATACAATGCTGCTGAAAACGATAGACGCCCTGAAGAAAGAGGAGCTGACCAAGGAATTTATTAACAGGGTTTTGTATAATAGGAACTATGATCTAATAGGGCAGAAACGGTTGTTCGCTATCCAAGCTGGTATAGGGCCAGCTATCCGGAATGATTAAGTTACATGACGCTCCAACTTCTAGTCACCTGTGATTCATGAAGACTAGACAAAATCAGACACGGTCCAGATGTCTACCGACCCTGTAAACACCATATGAACCATTGCAAGGAATCCCAACGACGGAAGCACATCTGCAATTAGCTGTAGGGCATCTGGTAGCAATCGCACCTGCAGCAGTGCCATTCTATCTCACAGGGAAGTCCCTGAAATCGGCAAACGGCAATCGATTGCTGATAGTCGGCAGTGACTACATCACCTGCTATGCTACCACAAAAATTCTGCCCATTGTCCAGCAACTGTGATGTTCCTTGTAGAAGATCAATTTACAGTACAGAGCACCTCCTGTGATGATCTCTGATAGTGAAGAAGTTATTCAGAAGAAGAAACTAGAATCAAATGTAATTTCACTTTAGGACGTCACCCACAATATGATAAGTGCCTACCATCCTCAGAACAATGGCCTCACAAATCGCTTTTAAGAAGACGCAGGCAGCTATGCTGTCGACGTACGTTGATAGCTAACAGAGGGATGGGGAAGTAATACTGTCAGTCGTTACTCCGCATCAATCACAGCGAAGGAAGATCCTCCAGGCTTCAGACCGATCTTTCTGCTCCATGGTCGTGAGACTAAACCGACAATGGATACACTACTCCCGTTTCAGCAGGATAGTACTCAGCAGGACTACATGAAACATCGAATCATCAGGACCGAATAAGTGAGCTGGCTCGCATATGGATCCTGGAGAACAAGGAGCGCTATATTCCCAAGCAGCCACTGGGTGGGTACAGCACAGCAGACTTTGTTTGGGTTTTGAAGCCTGTGCGTAAAATAGGACTATTGAAAAAGTTACCAAAGTGCTACTTTTGGGCTGTATCTACTCCTTCGGCGCCTATCGGGTGCCACATATGTAATCGAGGATTATGAGCATTCATCATGAAGACGAAATCGCAGAGGCATGATCCTTGTACTGCGTCAGTCCAGAGGGATAGATCGACGATGGGAGATTCAGAAAACTGAAAACATACTCGACGATCGCGAAGATTCGATGGAAAGCGTTACATTAGATCCTCATGAGAGCGGACAGGATGACAGGACAAGAACGCGTGGATTCGTCGATGTCCCCACACAAAGGACCATTGACAAGACCTAGACCTCGGTGGTGGTGGTTCGGGCAGGGGGGGGGGGGGGGGAGGGGGAAGGCGGGTGGGGTAGTCGGCTCCAATAGAAATTTCTGAAACAGCTGGTCGCCTACGTTGTGCTCCATTGGCGATGCTGCATTCGGATTTGAATTTGATTTTGTTTCGACGTGACATTATAAGTGTATGGTTAAAGTATGGGAATATTTAACTGAATTGAACTCTGAAAATTTGTTTAACGAATACTTTTTATTACCACTTTCTCTGTATCCTGGAATGAGAGAAAAAGTGAATAACATTATTCTAAAATATTTTGGATGATGTTAATTTTAATGTCACTTTTCTCAATTCCATTTATTAACTTTCACTTTCATGGCAATATATTTTGTAAAGTGGTTTGTGCTTAAGTCATTTGTGCGAAACAAGACGGTATGACGTCTTGGGAACATGGACACGATGGCACATCTGCTTGTGGTAGTAGCCGATTAGGACCAGACAGGTAATGGCAGTTGATAGAAAACTGTGCCAACCTCAACAACATTGCTGGATATGAGTAAATAGGTCCAGCAGGATCACTCACTTTTGTCGGTTGTTTCGATAAAGCAACAGGTAACATCTGCGCCATGAAATCAGTGCTCGCCACAGTTAACGTCGTGCTAGGCACCTCGTTGTCGAGAGTCATATACTAAGCGCTCATGCAATGAGAGGAGCAGACGGAAGGGAAAGGAAGATGATAGTTTAACGTCCCGTTGACATCATTACAGACGGAGCACAGGTTAGAATTATTACAGGAATGGGGAAGGAAATCGGCTGCACACTTTCAAAGGAACCGTCCTGACATTTGGCTGGAGCGATTTAGGGAAATCACAGGGAACGTGAATCTGGATGGCCGGACGCCCTTTCGAATGCGAGTCCCTTGTGCTAACCACTGCGCTACCTCCCTAATTCGGACGGGAAGACAGAGCCTTTAATAAAGATCGTAACACCTCCCGTTCTCGAGTAGTAAGTCACCTCCTCGGTTTACCCTTTCGTAACACGACCCACTGACTCGCAGTGTGTAGCTACACGTCAAGGTGTTCCCTCCTGTTCGATGTTCCACTTTCCCTTCCCATTGCCACATTTTACTTTTCTTCTTTTCCCAAGCGTTTATCACGGCAAGTACGGGGTCCGCTTTTTCAGGATTTGGAAGATACTACCATGTACGATTATAATTTAAATTTGTGATGCCATAGTCGTCAAGGTAACGAAAATAGCCCTTCTGTCAGGGTAGATTACTGAATGACAAAAGATCAAATAGCAAATAGAATTGTTTCACTGTCGAAAGCCCCAAGAGACAAAAAGCAAAGAGGAAAACGAGAAAAGGAGCTTCGTAACATGCGGCAAGCAACACTTGCTGATACATAATTCTCTCAGGGTTTCACAGGTTACCTGGTTTTGATGGGATACACTGTGTTTCTAACTCGCTGTGAGAAGAGGACTAGGGTATGGCTGAATAACACTTTTACACCGATTCTAAAATCGAGATGCTTTAACAATTACTAAAATTATCACTGCCGAGAGAATAAACCTTAAGATAAAGTAGAGAGTTGAAACTTCCTGGCAGATTAAAACTGTATGCCGGACCGATACTCGAACTCGGGACCTTTGCCTGGAAAGTAGAGAGTTGTCGTCCAACAGCACTTGTCAGTCGTTTGCTACAAACGTTTGGAGGGACTTCTATCAAACACGCTACGTAAAACAATCGTGGGAAACATTCATTTAGAACAAGCAGGTTTCAGACCAAATAGGAACTGCCCAGACGTGGTAAGCTGAATTTCAGAAACAGAAGAAGACGTTCGTAGCGTTCGTCAACTTGACTGCCGCTTACGATACAGGTTGGAAAGACAGGTTCTTATATACTGAAGCTCCAAAGAAACTGGTATATGCATGCGTATTCAAATACAGACATATGTAAAGAGGTGGAACATGGCGCTGCGTTAGGCAACACCTATATTAAAACAACAATTGTCTGATGCAGTTGTTACATCTGTTACTGCTGCTACAATGGCAGGCTATCAAGATTTAAGTGAGTTTGATCCCGATGTTATATTCAGCGGACGAGCGATGGGACACAGCATCCCCGAGGTCGCGTTGAAATGGGGATTTTCCCGTACGACCATTTCACGAGTGTACCATATCAGGAATCCGGTAAAACAACAAATATCGAACATCGCTGCGGCCGGAAAAAGATCCTGCAAAGGCAGGACCAACGACGACTGAAGATAATCGTTCAAAGTGACAGAAGTGCAACCATTCCACAAATTGCTGCATATTTCAGTGGTGGGCTATCAACATGTGTCAGCGTGCGAACCATTCAACGAAACATCATCGATATGGGCTTTCGGAGCCGAAGGCCCACTCGTGTACCCTTCATGACTGCACGAAACAAAACTTTAAGCTTCGCGTGGGCCCATCAAAACCTACGTTGGCCTGTTGACGACTGGAAACATGGTGCCTGGTCAGACGAGTCTCGTTTCAAATTGTATCGATCATATGGACATGTACGTGTATGGAGACAATCTCACGAATCCATGAACCCTGCATGTCAGCAGGGGACTGTTCAAGTTGGTGGAGGGTCTGTAATGGTGTGGGGTGTGTGCATTTGGAGTGATATGGGACCCCTGATACGTCAATATACGACTCTGACAGTGACACGTTCGTAAGCATCTTGTCAGATCACCTGCATCCATTCATGTCCATTGTGTATTCCGACGGATTTGGACAATTCCACAAGGACAATGCGACACACCATACGTCCAGAATTACTAGGAAGCGGCTCCAGGAACACTCTTCTGCGTTTAAACGCTTCCACTGGCAGCCAAACTCCCGAGACTTGAACATTATTGAGCATATCTGAGATGCCTTGCAATGTGCTGTTCAGAAATCTCCACCTCGGCGTACTCTTCTCGGATTTATGGACAACCCTACATGATTCGTGGTATCAGTTCCCTCCATCAGACATTAGTTGAGTCCATACCACATCGTTTTCGCGAAGAGAGACCCTGTCGTCCTAGAAGAAAGCATTATCATTGGGGAACAATCATTGTACCATGGCATAGACCTCATCAGCCAGGCTGGTTACATAATCCTTGGCAGTATTGCCACCTTGCAGAGTAACCAAGGTGTCCATGGACTACCACGATATGGCTATCCATCACCGAACTCTGACCATGTTTCACTCTTGGGACGTCAACTCAGGCAGAAGTCAGTGTGAGACGAGTCTCAATCGATTAAATGACATTCTTCA
This sequence comes from Schistocerca americana, assembly GCF_021461395.2. Taxonomy (NCBI): domain Eukaryota; kingdom Metazoa; phylum Arthropoda; class Insecta; order Orthoptera; family Acrididae; genus Schistocerca; species Schistocerca americana. The sequence continues at coordinate 148,940,539 of NC_060124.1, forward strand.
TTGCTTCATAGTGCAAATTTTATGGCTTCGACAGCACATTTTCGTGTTACGGGCATTTGCATCACTGATGATTGATTTTAGAATTCCACCTCGTCTTGCATTCTCCTGTTTAGGGACCTCTCTTCGAGTTGTTTTGGTGCTAACAGGGCTCGCGAGTGCGACATTCAGTCCTGAAGTAACTGTTGCCGCTGCCGTATCCTTATTTTCCGTCACAATCCTTTTCAAGACCGTACGTCACCTTCACTCGACACACATTTTCGACTGCGTTGTGACTTGGCGGATGATACTCCTCCAGTATCACTGTATGCAGTACAAATCTTCGATAAGGTTCCTCTTGAAACGCCATACAATTCGACTATCACAACTACACAGAATGCTGATCTGTATGCGATTGGTACTTGCAACATACTGAGGACATTGAACAGGTGTCATTCGCGATCTGTGCGCTTGGCTGGAATCTGCATTTATGTTCAAACATGTATTCCTTACTTTGTTCTGCTATTTTTGTGAAAACCTTGTGCGCCCTCTTTCCCTCCTATTACGGTGCAAAACACTTGTTCATTAAACGTAGATTTTTATTTTCGTTACCTAAATGGTTCTTCTTGATCACTTACATAGCCGTAGTTAGCCCCAAACTGCGAAAATACCAATTACCTGCTTAGCTCACTCTTATACGGTGTGATCGACGAGGGAAGTTCAATAAGCACTGGAACATTTTTTTTTTCTGAAAGCAGGTTGGTTTTAGTCATGATTCCTGTACACTATATTATTTCCCACTCTTTTGGTTACAAAACACTGTTTTTCAGCCTCATCTCTGTTCAATACAATGACCCTTCGCCACCTTACTGGGAGGCCCTATATGGCCTCATGGTACCATTCTACTGCTCGACGTCTGGATGAAAAGCTCAATGAAATTTTGTGAGCTCCCCTCGGGCACGTAGACGCATGTGAGGCCTCGAGTGTCATGGAGAGGGAGAAGTTAGTTTGCATTTTTGTGACGACGAACACGCTAAAGCCGTGAGAATAATGTCCGATGTAGGAGATATAAATATAAAAAAAATTTGGATACTTTGCTTACTTTCATTCTATTATGCCATATGGGATCGTATTCTGAGGCAACGCATCAAACCGAGCAAACGTTTTTAGGTTGCAAAAGCGTGTGATAAGGACTATTTGTAGTGTAAGTTCAAGAACATCTTGTAGAAACCTGTTCAAGGAACTTTGTATTCTAATCACTGCTTCTCTGTAGGGCCTATATTTATTCCTTAATGAAATTTGTTGCAAGTAATACATCTCTATTTCGAAACAATAGCTCAATACATAGTATCAAAACTAGGAGTAAGAACAAAGTACATAAAGATCTAAAATCACTTACCTTGGTCCAAAAAGGGGTCCAATATTCAGGAACAAACATTTTCAATAAACTGCCAGCAACCATTGTAATCTAGGTTTCAGATAAAGCACGGTTTAAACAGAGTCTGAAAGACTTTTTGATAGCCAACTCCTTCTACTCCATAGATTAATTTCTTAGCGGAGACTGTTAAGGCAGCTTAAATAAAAATATCTGTTACATTTTAGTTTTGACAACACTTGGTCACAATAGTCAAGATTAGGTATTTTGTGTATGATAAATTTATGAATAGTGCATAACAGTTTTTCATTCTGACAGCATGTTAATTCTGTAAATATTAGCTGTTCCTGTTTACTGCATTGTATTAACCTATTTTTTTGAAAACACTTGGTCACAATAGTCAAGATTAGATATTTTGTGTATGATAAATTTATTAGTAGTGCATAACAGTGTTTCATTCTGACAGCATGTTAATTCTGTAAATATTAGCTGTTCCAGTTTACTGCATTGTATTAACCTATTTTGACTATCGTCTCACAAATGGTCAGGGTAGTAAGTATTATATTCAAATGTTTAATGTTTTTATGTTACACTTTCTGACATGTTCCACACCCACGAGAATCATGTAATTTTTTGGGTCTATGGAACGAAAACTGAAATTTGGTAGAAAATCCGAAGAAATTCTGGTCGTATGTAAAGTACACAAGCGGCAAGACGCAGCCAATACCTTCGCTGCGCAGTGCCGATGGTACTGTTACCGACGACTGCGCCGCTAAAGCGGAGTTATTGAACGCAGTTTTCCGAAATTCCTTCACCAGGGAAGAAGAATGGAATATTCCAGAATTTGTAACACGAACAGCTGCTAGCATGAGTTTCTTAGAAGTAGATACCTTATGGGTTGTGAAGCAACTCAAATCGCTTGATACGGGCAAGTCTTCAGGTCCAGATTGTATACCGATTAGGTTCCTTTCAGATTACGCTGATACAATAGCTCCCTACTTAGCAATCATATACAACCGCTCGCTCGCCGATAGATCTGTACCTACAGATTGGAAAATTGCGCAGGTCGCACCAGTGTTTAAGGAGGGTAATAGGAGTAATCCATCTAACTACAGACGTATATCATTGACGTCGGTTTGCAGTAGGGTTTTCGAGCATATACTGTATTCAAACATTATGAATCACCTCGAAGGAAACGATCTATTGATACGTAATCATCATGGTTTCAGAAAACATCGTCCTTGTGCAACACAGCTAGATCTTTATTCGCACGAAGTAATGGCCGCTATCGACAGGGGATCTCGGGTTGATTCCGTGTTTCTGGATTTCCAGAAGGCTTTTGACACCGTTCCTCACAAGCGACTTCTTATCAAGCTGCGGGCCTAAGGGGTATCGTCTCAGTTGTGCGACTGGATTCGTGATTTCCTGTCAGGAAGGTCGCAGATCGTAGTAATAGACGGCAAATCATCGAGTAAAACTGAAGTGATATCAGGTGTTCCCCAGGGAAGCGTCCTGGGACCTCTGCTGTTACTGATCTATATGACCTGGGTGACAATCTGAGCAGTTCTCTTAGGTTGTTCGCAGATGATGCTGTAATTTACCGTCTAGTAAGGTCATCCGAAGACCAGTATCAGTTGCAAAGCGATTGAGAAAAGATTGCTGTATGGTGTGGCAGGTGGCAGTTGACGGTAAATAACGAAAAGTGTGAGGTGATCCACATGAGTTCCAAAAGAAACCCGTTGGAATTCGATTACTCGATAAATAGTACAATTCTCAAGGCTGTCAATTCAACTTAGTACCTGGGTGTTAAGATTACGAACAACTTCAGTTGGAAATACCATATAGATAATATTGTGGCGAAGGCGAGCCAAAGGTTGCGTTTCATTGGCAGGACACTTAGAAGATGCAACAAGTCAACTAAAGAGACAGCTTACACTACACTCGTTCGTCCTCTGTTAGAATATTGCTGCGCGGTGTGGGATCCTTACCAGGTGGGATTGACGGAGGACATCGAAAGGGTGCAACAAAGGGCAGCTCGTTTTGTATTATCACGTAATACGGGAGAGAGTGTGGCAGATATGATACGCGAGTTGGGATGGAAGTCATTAAAGCAAAGACGTTTTTCGCGGCGAGATCTATTTACGAAATTTCTCTTCCGAATGCGAAAATATTTTGTTGATCCCAACCTACATAGGTAGGAATGATCATCAAAATAAAATAAAAGATATCAGAGCTCGAACAGAAAGGTTTAGGTGTTCGTTTTTCCCGCGCGCTGTTCGGGAGGGGAATGGCAGAGCACTTAAATGTGAATTGCAGAGCAGTCACGTAGATGTAGATGTAATCTAATCTAATCTTCAATTTCCTGAAGGTGGCCCAATGTACTTCTGAGTTGATCGCTGCATCATGAGGGAGGACATCCAACGGAATAACCCCTTCAGAGTCCCAGAGGCCCGTCGCCACGATTTCACCGTCTGATTGTGAGCCATTGAACTTTCTCTTTGAAGGAGGGGTGGTGTGGCGCCACTGCATGGATTGCGGTTTTGTTTCCGGTTTGAAGTGATGAACCTTGTCTCATCCATGTCTCATCACCTGCGATGATGTTCAACAAAAAAGTGTCATAATGAACTTCGTAACGCTCAAGCAGTTCCGCTCAGCATTCCTTCGTTGCTCTTCTTCTTAGGCGGCGAGGAACCCAGGGAACACACGCCTTTGGGTAAGCCAACTGGTGGACGAGTGTATCAGCACTGCCAACAGAGATGTCCAGTTGTGCAGCGAGGTGTTCGACTCTCATCCATCGATCACCACGAATGAGTGTCAGCGCGATCCGACATTGCTGGAGTCATAACTGTGTGCAGCCAGCCGGCACGCGAGGTGTCTGACTATTTTACGCTACCTTGCGATGCTGACAGACCAACGACTCACCATGCTTTTGTACGATACAAGGTCTTGGTAGTCATAGGCAAGCACCTACGAATATCTCTGACGCTCTGGTTTTCCACCAGAAGTAACTCACACTCTGCTGGGAACACACATTTGTTGCAGACGTCATTTTGAAGGTTGCGTATAGCGCCGCCATGTATCAGAACTTCATTAAACTACAGGGGCTGAAACGGGAATATTCCGCAACACATTCTGCATTTTTTCAATCGAAATTGGCCGAGAAAAAAATGTGTTGCATTACTTATTGAACGCTCCTCGTATGTTCCCAAACGGCTAAAAAGCTGCGCGTGTGCAGTCCCGTTTGCAGGCTTCCTGTTTAACGGCTTGCAGAAGCAGTAAAAATTACATTTTCAGTATTTAACGTAATTAGTAACAGATTTTAAAATTTTAAGACGCTGTCGTAATATGTCCGCAGCTCGTGGTCGTGCGGTAGCGTTCTCGCTTCCCACGCCCGGGTTCCCGGGTTCGATTCCCGTCGGGGTCAAGGATTTTCTCTGCCTCGTGATGACTGGTTGTTGTGTGATGTCCTTAGGTTAGTTAGGTTTAAGTAGTTCTAAGTTCTAGGGGACTGATGACCATAGATGTTAAGTCCCATAGTGCTCATAGCCATTTGAACCATTTGTCGTAGTATACTCATCAAGAGGTACAATCTTACGTTAAAGGTTTAGCACAATAGCACAAGTTTGAAACCTGGAACCCGTGTATATGTCTTCAGGCAGCGTAACTCATAGCGCGCAAATTACCCTGACTATATTGATCTAGTATTTGAGAATGTGAGCACATGGTGACTTCGAACTAACTTTACACATAATTTCAAGCTGTTTCAAAATATTTTTTCGACCTTCCATAAAATGATTAAATTTAAAAACTTGTTACTTCATTTTTAGTGTTCATACTGCGGCGGCGCGGTTCTTTCCGTCCCTTTACGACGAACCTGCACCTACCTGCGAACATTGTCTCAGCAGATCATCAGTAGGAAAGCCAGGTGAAACCTACTGTACTTCGACGTGAACCAGGCTGCAATTTAAGTCACTAATCTACGTTTCGGGAGAAAGTTTTCACACAAATGAAAGGTTGGAAATTTTGTCCTCAATTTATATGTTCTGAAACATGGGTGAACAAATATCACTGCCAAGCCCTTGCTAGTCTTAACACAGTCACTCAAAATCCCTTTCACTCACGTTAGCAAGTTTATGGTGTTGCATTTCTCGAAAACGTAATAACTACAAAAATACTGATTGTTTTTCGTTGATAATGCTCGCCAAATATTAAGTCTGTCGGTACCAAATGCAGTCACAGTTTTTAGCCACCGACCTGCTCAATACGCCACGCGGAATATATGTCTTTTTTCGTCACAAAATTCACTTAAAAATTCCGACATTTCTACACACCCATCGGAATTATTATGCCGTCGCTTTACAACACTTTTGATGTATGAAATACTGCTAGATCCGGCAGCTTCTCATTCGTATCGGAACTACTACTACACTCGTCCGAACTGTTTCATGGCTAGGCTCCCACTCTTCTCTAGAATACTCTATGTCTTCTCTACCAGCAGAAAAAGGCGCGTGAAGAATATTGCTTTACCATTAATCAGTTTACTCAACAGCCAATAGCAAAACAACATTCTCCCTCGTCAATCCGAGCTTTTCATCAACAACCTATCGCAAAATAGTAAATCTAACGACTGCACTTTTTACCGACGTAATTATCTAATCTGCTGAAGTTTTGCTTATGCATAGAGTTATTTACTATTGTTATTCATACCTGAATTAACTTTCCCTTTACCATATACTTACGTTACAAAACTATTCAAAAAAAATCCCTTTTGTCCATATCCATACTTCTTCGAAATGTTCCCACACTAAATCCTACTACATAACTCGTTAAACAGTTATCTTCATATTAACCTTAAACTACATTTACGCATCGTTCAAACTGCTAAAACACATTTATAACATTTTACGTACACAAAAAGACATAATAACACTTTATGAAAATGCTAGAACAGTTTATGAAAAATATTCTATTACTTTAGTGCACTCTAGTGGGCACAATTGAAACTAAAATCACAGTCTCCCTATTCAATATTGTCCTCTATCGACTGATACATAAACTACGTGCGCGTCCAGTCTCGCGTCACCATCTGTCACTATCCAGCTCTGAGACACATCTCCCACTTAACCGCCTCTAAGGCTGGATCGTTATACGGCGCTACGCCTCAATACATTTCAGTCACTATCAATAACTATCTTTGAATGTACCAGGCAAATTATATCAATGTACAAATAATTTTCAGGACATACAACTTCATCAACGCTGAAATACGTGAAAACTAGTTTTTCTTAAAACGGAACTTGGTTCAAATGGCTCTGAGCACTATGCGACGTAACTTCTGAGGTCATTAGTCGCTAGAACTTAGAACTAATTAAACCTAACTAACCTAAGGACATCACACACATCCATGCCCGAGGCAGGATTCCAACCTGCGACCGTAGCGGCCACGCGGTTCCAGACTGAATCGCCTAGAACCGCACGGCCACACCGGCCGGTCTTAAAACGGAACTATTTAATATGATCTATACATGGGAGACTGGTTCCATAAAGAATGGAGGGGGAGGAGAGTGGGTTACTGGTGCTTTCGAATCTACACGGATGTAATCTGTAACTTTGCGTTCCACTCATAAGGGCAGCCAGTGGGACAAGGACTATGTACTGGCACATTACATACATATCATATATCGAAAATCACTAATCGTTGTAAGAACTTAACCTTACTATTATTACATACAACGTCCTTTATATTCACTGAAATGTGTAACAAATGGACGTGATGGCATTTGCTATCACTCTATCTGCTAATTCTAAAATTGACTTAACTGAAACATCGTGCAGTACCGAAACACTGAAAGTGCACCGCACTCCAACCGTCAGCAGGACTAAAACGTAACGGAGGCAATCAACGAAGGTAATTACGTCCGAGACTGCGCATGACGCAATTATGACTCTATTGCTGTACCTCGGACAGGTAGCATGAAACGTGAATTACAAACGCGTGACTACATGTCCCACACAGAGGCACTTAATTTTCGGGTGACAGGTTATTGCGTACGACATGCTGACAAATGGTTATTTCATTGGATGTATTATGTCGTTTTATCTTCCAATTTCATCAGGTTGCAGCTTGTGCAGCTCTGCCATTCGGCACGCTGCTATCGTTTTACTCTTTTTTTTTCACATTTACTCGTTTCTCAATGTCTTGACATCACAAAATATCTGAATACTACAGTCATCATTAGACTGATGAACTGCTGTAAATTACTTGCAGCGCGCGCTGCCTTGCACAGCAGTACGAAGCAATCAGTTACACTCATGTTCATTTCCACTGACTGTGGCTATAAAAAAAATTTGTTGGCTGTGGGTTTGTGCCTTGTATGTGCTTTGTAATCATCTAGTCATTATATTTTGATATTATTTTTTTAATTTGTAGCAATCTTCCCATGACGCTGCATGAAGACTTTTGCCATCGTGTTATTTGGGTGCCTCGAACATCTAAGCCTTGCTGAAGCTTGCTCTGTAACCCTTCTTGCAGACAGGGAACGGGAATATGCAACGAACTGCACCTCTGAATAATGTTACAGCAATGACAAAAGCTCTATGGACCACCTACTTTCATAAGTTGCCCACAGATGACCACCCCGTTCACGGACTTTGCCCTAAAGGAGCAGATTCTTGGTGTGGTTACCAAAAAGCAAAAGAAATTTGTCAAATATACCATCGTAGGCATTCTCTTCCAGAGCCTGTTATGACTGAAATAAAACTAATTTTTATAAACCTGAGTGACCCTGTTTTGCTTAGTAAATGTCTTCATGGAGGCACTCCGAATACAAATGAAAGTTTCAACCATTGCATATGGGAAGGATTACCCAATGATGTTTTTGTAGGACTTAATACATTAAAAGTTGGTGTACTAAATGCAGTGGTATATTTCAATGATGGAGTGATAGGAAGGTTGGAAGTCCTGAGAAATTTAGACATAAAATGTGCCTCTAATATGGAAGATCAATTCCTTGCATGTGACAAACAACAGGTGCATGAAACTGAAAGATTCGCTCTTCAAGATACCAAAGAAGCAACAAGTGCTAAAACGAATTGCAAGAGGAAGCTTGAAGATGAAGAAATGCTGCAGGATGAAGACTATGCTTCAGGAATGCTCTGAAGCACAGATTAATTTTACTCATATCTTCATTCGCAATTTCCTACAAGTTGTATTTTTCAGAATTCAGGTACAAATATTGCCTAAAGTTTATAAAGCATTGCTCTAATTTTTTTTCTGTAACTTGCAATAGTCAATACTTATGTACTAGAGCTATGCTTTATTGCAGAATCAACTAAATTACAGAAAAAGTAACGTTTTTACTAGCAAAAAGCATTATAAAAATTAAAAACTAAGGTGTGATATTTTTTATCATGTAATACACAAAATAGGTGGATCCATCATGTGTACATCTAGACCCATACTCCGCAAATCACCTGACGGTGTGTGGCGGAGGGTACCTTGAGTACGTCTGTCGGTTCTCCCTTCTATTCCAGTCTCATATTGTTCGTGGAAAGAAAGATTGTCCGTCTGCCTCTGTGTGGTCACTAAACTCTCTGATTTTATCCTCATGGCCTCTTCGCGAGATATACTCGTACGTAGGAGGGAGCAATATACTGATTGACTCCTCGTGAAGGTATGTTCTCGAAACTTCAACAAAAGCACGTACCGAGCTACTGAACGTCCATCTTGCAGAGTCTTCCACTGGAGTTTATCTATCATCTCTGCTTTCGCGATTATTAAATGATCACGTGACGAAGCGCACTGCTCTCCGTTGGATCTTCTCTATCTCCTCCGTCAACCCGATATGGTACGGATCCCACACTGATGAGCAATACTCAAGTATAGGTCGAACGAGTGTTTTGCAAGCCACCTCCTTTGTTGATGGACTACATTTTCTAAGGACTCTCCCAATGAATCTCAACCTGGTACCCGCCTTACCAACAATTAATTTTATATGATCATTCCACTTCAAATCGTTCCGCACGCATACTCCCAGATACTTTACAGAAGTAACTGCTACCAATGTTTGTTCCGCTATCATATAATTATACAATAAAGGATCCTTCTTTCTATGTATTCGCAATACATTATATTTGTCTATGTTAAGAGTCAGTTGCCACTCCCTGCACCAAGTGCCTATCCGTTGCAGATCTTCCTGCATTTCGCTACAATTTTCTAATGCTGCAACTTCTCTGTATACTACAGCATCATCCGCGAAAAGCCGAATGGAACTTCCGACATTATCTACTAGGTCATTTATATATATTGTGAAGAGCAATGGTCCCAAAACACTCCCCTGTGGCACGCCGGAGGATACTTTAACGTATGTAGACGTCTCCCCATTGATAACAACATGCTGTGTTCTGTTTGCTAAAAACTCTTCAATCCAGCCACACAGCTGGTCTGATAATGCGTAGGCTCTTACTTTGTTTATCAGGCGACAGTGCGGAACTGTATCGAACGCCTTCCGGAAGTCATGTAAAATAGCATCTACCTGGGAGCCTGTATCTAATATTTTCTGGGTCTCATGAACAATTAAAGCGAGTTGGGTCTCACACGATCGCTGTTTCCGGAATCCATGTTGATTCCTACATAGTAGATTCTGGGTTTCCAAAAACGACATGATACTCGAGCAAAAAACATGTTCTAAAATTCTACAACAGGTCGACGTCAGAGATATAGGGTTATAGTTTTGCGCGTCTGCTCGACGACCCTTCTTGAAGAACTGGGACTACCTGTGCTCTTTTCCAATCATTTGGAACCTTTCGTTCCTCTAGAGACTTGCGGTACACGGCTGTTAGAAGGGGGCAAGTTCTTTCGCGCACTCGGTGTAGAATCGAATTGGTATCCCGTCAGATCCAGTGGACTTTCCTCTTGAGTGATTCCAGTTGCTTTTCTATTCCTTGGACACTTATTTCGATGTCAGCCATTTTTTCGTTTGTGCGAGGATTTAGAGAAGGAACTGCAGTGCGGTCTTCCTCTGTGAAACAGCTTTGGAAAAAGGTGTTTAGTATTTCAGCTTTACGCGTGTCGTCCTCTGTTTCAATGCCATCATCATCCCGGAGTGTCTGGATTTGCTGTTTCCAGCACTTACAGATTTAACGTAAGACCAGAGCTTCCGAGGATTTTCTGTCAAGTCGGTACATAGAATTTTACTATCGAATTCACTGAACCCTTCACGCATAGCCCTCCTTACGCTAACTTTGACATCGTTTAGCTTCTGTTTGTCTGCGTTTAAACTTGGAGTGAAGCTCTCTTTGCTTTCGCAGTAGTTTCCTAACTTTGTTGTTGTACCACGGTGGGTTTTTCCCGTCCCTCACAGTTTTACTCGGCACGTACCTGTCTAAAACGCATTTTACGATTGCCTTGAACTTTTTCCATAAACATTCAACATTGTCAGTGTCGGAACAGAAATTTTCGTTTTGATTTGTTAGGTAGTCTGAAATCTGCCTTCTATTATTCTTGCTAAACAGATAAACCCTCCTCCCTTTTTTTATGTTCCTATTAACTTCCATATTCAGGGATGCTGCAACGGCCTTATGATCACTGATTCCCTGTTCTGCACATACAGAGTCGAAAAGTTTGGGTCTGTTTGTTATCAGTAGGTCCAAGATGTTATCTCCACGAGTCGGTTCTCGGTTGATTGCTCGAGGTAATTTTCGGATAGTGCACTCAGTATAATGTCACTCGATGCTCTGTCCCTACCACCCGTCCTAAACATCTGAGTGTCCCAGTCTATATCTGGTAAATTGAAATCTCCACCTAAGACTACAACATGCTGAGAAAATTTATGTGAAATGTATTCCAAATTTTCTCTCAGTTGTTCTGCCACTAATGCTGCTGAGTCGGGAGGTCGGTAAAAGGAGCCAATTATTAAGCTAGCTCGGTTGTTGAGTGTAACCTCCACCCATAATAATTCACAGGAACTATCCACTTCTACTTCACTACAAGATAAACTACTACTAACAGCGACGAACACTCCACCACCAGTTGCATGCAATCTATCCTTTCTAAACACCGTCTGTACCTTTGTAAAATTTTCGGCAGAATTTATCTCTGGCTTCAGCCAGCTTTCTGTACCTATAACGATTTCGCTTCGGTGCTTTCTATCAGCGCTTGAAGTTCCGGTACTTTACCAACGCAGCTTCGACAGTTTACGATTACAATACCAATTGCTGCTTGGTCCCCACATGTCCTGACTTTGCCTGCACCCGTTGAGGCTGTTGCCCTTTCTGTACTTGCCCAAGGTCATCTAACCTAAAAAACCATCCAGCCCACGCCACACAACCCCTGCTACCCGTGTAGCCGCTTGTTGCGTGTAGTGGACTCCTGACCTATCCAGCGGAACCCGAAATCCCACCACCCTATGGCGCAAGTCGAGGAATCTGCAGCCCACACGGTCGCAGAACCGTCTCAGCCTCTCATTCAGACCCTCCACTCGGCTCTGTACCAAAGGTCCACAGTCAGTCCTGTCGACGATGCTGCAGATGGTGAGCTCTGCTTTCATCCCACTAGCGAGACTGGCAGTCTTCACCACATCAGATAGCCGCCGGAAGCCAGAGAGGATTTCCTCGGATCCATAGCGACACACACTGGTGCCGACATTAGCGACCACCAGCAGATGGGTGCACCCTGTACCCTTCATGGCATCCGGAAGGACCCTTTCGACATCTGGAATGACTCCGCCCGGTATGCACACGGAGTGCACATTGGTTTTCTTCCCTTCTCTTGCTGCCACATCCCTAAGGGGCCCCATTACGCGCATGACGTTGGAGCTCCCAACTACCAGTAAGCCCACCCTCTGCGACCGCCCGGATCTTGCAGGCTGAGGGGCAACCTCTGGAACAGGACAAGCAGCCATGTCAGGCTGAAGAATAGTATCAGCCTGACACAGAGCCTGAAACCGGTTCGTCAGACAAACTGGAGAGGCCTTCCGTTCAGCCCTCCGGAATGTCTTTCACCCCCTGCCACACCTTGAGACGATCTCCCACTCTACCACATGTGAGGGATCAGCCTCAATGCGGGCAGTATCCCGGGCAACCACAGTCGTAGTCCGATCGGGGGATGCGTGGGACGAGCTGGCCGTCCCCGACAAACCCCCATCCGGACCCCCACAGTGATGCCCATTGGCAACAGCCTCAAGCTGTGTGACCGAAGCCAACACTGCCTGAAGCTGGGCGCGAAGGGGTGCCAACTCAGCCTGCATCCGAATGCAGCAGTTGCAGTCTGGTACGGATCCCACACCGGTGAGCAGTAATCAAGCGGTGGGCGAACAAGTGTTTTGTAACCTACGTCCTTTGTATCAGACTGCATTTCCTTAGGATACTTCCAATGAATCACAGTCTGGCATCTGCTTTACCGACGATTAATTTTATATGGTCATGCTATTTTAGATCACTCCTAATGCCTACTCCCAAATAATTTATGTAATTAACTGCTATCAGTTGCTTACCTGCTATATTGTAGCTAAATGATAAAGGATCTTACTTACAACGTATTGCAGCACATTACACTTCTCTACATTGAGATTCAATTGCCATTCCCTGCACCATGCGTCAATTCGTTGCAGATCCTCCTGTATTTCAGGACAATTTTCCATTGTTACAACCTCTTGATATACTACAGCATCATCCACAAAAAGCCTCAGTCAACTTCCTATGTTATCCACAAGGTCATTTATATATATTGTGAATAGCAATGATCCTACGACATTCCCCTGCGGCACACCTGAAATCTCTCTTACTTCAGAAGACTTCTCTCCATTGAAAATGACATGCTGCGTTCTGTTATCTATTAACTCTTCAATCCAATCACACAATTGGTCTGATAGTCCATATGCTCTCACTCTGCTCATTAAACTACTGTGGAGAACTGTATCAAACGCATTGCGAAAGTCAAGAAACACGGCATCTACCTGGGAACCCGTGTCTATGGCCCTCTGAGTCTTGTGGACGAATTGCGCGAGATGGGTTTCGCACAATCGTCTTTTACGAAACCCATGCTGATTCCTACAGAGTAGATTTCTAGTCTCCAGAAAAGTCATTATACTCGAACATAATACGTGTTCCAAAATTCTACAACTGTTCGACGTTAGAGAGATAGGTCTAAGGTTCTGCACATGTGATCGACGTCCCTTCTTGAAAAAGGGGATGATGTGTACCCTTTTCCAATATTTTAGAACGCTACGCTCTTCTAGAGACCTATGGTACACCGCTGCAAGAACGGAGGCATTTTCCTTCGCATATACTGTGTAAAATCGAACTGGTATCCCATCAGGTCCAGGGGCCTTTCCTCTTTTGAGCGAATTTAATTGTTTTTCTATCCCTCTGTCATCTATTTTGATATCCACCATTTTGTCATTGGTGCGACAATCTAGAGAAGGAACTACAGTGTGAAAGGTCTCTGTTGGATTCCTTTCACGTTAATTTCTTAAAACTGTTGTCATTTACGGCATACATTCCGCTTCTAAATTTACTGTGGTGTTTCTGACTACCTGGTAGGAGACTGAGCAGTGGAACTTGTTACATTTACACATAAACAAGAACGATCTGTCGCACTACAACACTTTAAAACACACTTTATACGCTCCTGGAAATTGAAATAAGAACACCGTGAATTCATTGTCCCAGGAAGGGGAAACTTTATTGACACATTCCTGGGGTCAGATACATCACATGATCACACTGACAGAACCACAGGCACATAGACACAGGCAACAGAGCATGCACAATGTCGGCACTAGTACAGTGTATATCCACCTTTCGCAGCAATGCAGGCTGCTATTCTCCCATGGAGACGATCGTAGAGATGCTGGATGTAGTCCTGTGGAACGGCTTGCTGTGCCATTTCCACCTGGCGCCTCAGTTGGACCAGCATTCGTGCTGGACGTGCAGACCACGTGAGACGACGCTTCATCCAGTCCCAAACATGCTCAATGGGGGACAGATCCGGAGATCTTGCTGGCCAGGGTAGTTGACTTACACCTTCTAGAGCACGTTGGGTGGCACGGGATACATGCGGACGTGCATTGTCCTGTTGGAACAGCAAGTTCCCTTGCCGGTCTAGGAACGGTAGAACGATGGGTTCGATGACGGTTTGGATGTACCGTGCACTATTCAGTGTCCCCTCGACGATCACCAGTGGTGTACGGCCAGTGTAGGAGATCGCTCCCCACACCATGATGCCGAGTGTTGGCCCTGTGTGCCTCGGTCGTATACAGTCCTGATTGTGGCGCTCACCTGCACGGCGCCAAACACGCATACGACCATCATTGGCACCAAGGCAGAAGCGACTCTCATCGCTGAAGACGACACGTCTCCATTCGTCCCTCCATTCACGCCTGTCGCGACACCACTGGAGGCGGGCTGCACGATGTTGGGGCGTGAGCGGAAGACGGCCCAACGGTGTGCGGGACCGTAGCCCAGCTTCATGGAGTCGGTTGCGAATGGTCCTCGCCGATACCCCAGGAGCAACAGTGTCCCTAATTTGCTGGGAAGTGGCGGTGCGGTCCCCTACGGCACTGTGTAGGATCCTACGGTCTTGGCGTGCATCCGTGCGTCGCTGCGGTCCGGTCCCAGGTCGACGGGCACGTGCACCTTCCGCCGACCACTGGCGACAACATCGATGTACTGTGGAGACCTCACGCCCCACGTGTTGAGCAATTCGGCGGTACGTCCACCCGGCCTCCCGCATGCCCACTATACACCCTCGCTTAAAGTCCGTCAACTGCACATACGGTTCACGTCCACGCTGTCGCGGCATGCTACCAGTGTTAAAGACTGCGATGGAGCTCCGTATGCCACGGCAAACTGGCTGACACTGACGGCGGCGGTACACAAATGCTGCGCAGCTAGCGCCATTCGACGGCCAACACCGCGGTTCCTGGTGTGTCCGCTGTGTCGTGCGTGTGATCATTGCTTGTACAGCCCTCTCGCAGTGTCCGGAGCAAGTATGGTGGGTCTGACACACCGGTGTCAATGTGTTCTTTTTTCCATTTCCAGGAGTGTCTGTAATTCATGTAACACAGTCTCACACGGAACCTACATCCGCTTTCTTTTATATACTGTATATGATAATGTACAGTATATGATAAAAATGTGTTTCTAGTTGCATGCTTGATGGTAGCACACAAGCCTGTCTGCTAGAGAATAGTAGGACCAATGTCGGAACAGGTAGCTACACTTTCTAAAAGCAAAGAGGTTTCTATTCTTAGTATGGTCCTGTCCATCCCTTGTCATGTTGGTATAGGAAGCCGCCTCTCTGGTCACTTCCGTTTTGTATCTGGAAGCACCCTTGGTAGGGACCCACAGCAGTCTGTCCGCGGCGAGCGTCTGAAGTGGTAAGATCTCTTGCTAAGCGCGTCTCTGTTAAGTCTGTAGGACAATGGATTTCTTAAGTTCAGCCTAACTGAAAATTTAATCACCTTTGTTTCAGGTTTAGATACAAAATATGTAATGTTATCTTCAATTGCAATGCAGTGTAATTCGAGTGTGAAGTTCAGAATATCTTCCAGTAGTTGCTTTGTCACTACTTTGTGGGTAAAGTGGAACCACTAACTAAGATCATCAATCTTAAATGCGAATGTGCGTGATATTATAACATCTCGTCTTGACAATATTTTTCAATATAGCAACTCTTCTTTATGTTCAACCCACGTGGGGTGTACTTTGTGAGACCAGTATCACGTGCTTATACAATCGTTTGGCCCATCAGGTTAATAGTAAGACGATAGTAACCAGTTCAAGGTTTTTCTTCTGTAATTTGTATTTCGATGTAATTTATTTTAATTATCAAAATTATTGTGGAATTACACTTGTTTTGTGTAAACCAAGTTGACCACGTGAATCATGTAGTGCAATCATCAAAGTAGCCCTCAGCTATTCTTTTCAGGAAGATTTCACAGAGAGTTAGTATGAATTTAGAATACCAGTGTGTGGTAATTTCATGACGGACAGGATTGCACTATGAACGTAGCTTCTTTAGGTGAAAATTGAATTGGTTGGTTGTGGTTAACCTCCTCTTGCATATGTTTCAATCTTCTTCATGTGTTATTTTATGTATGCAGTGTTGTATGCAGTCTGCCAATCTTGGCTCCATATTTGATGTGTTCCATAAGATTACAAACTCACATTTTCACAATCCTAAATAAGGCACCAGTTTAGTTATGAATCAAGTTTAATATGCTGAAATTTTAACGGAACAATGATCAATATTGAAACAAATGTCCACATATAAACAGATTTATTTCTTTTTACTTAAATGGTTTTATATATATATATATATATATATATATATATATATATGTTGGCAAAAATAATGATAAAGATGTTTCTATGCGATTGGTTGAAGTGATGTTCGTCGTTTTTCTTTCTTTCCTTGTGGAATTAGGATTTAGGTTGGTTCAAACGTGTAGATAAAAGGTTTCTTGGTGAACGAGTGAAATGCTGTTTATGGTTTTTTTGTGTAAATTAAAAAGAGTGGCTCCTGAGTGAAGCAACATCCGTGTTGAATGAATGAAAAACTCAGGGGAATATCTGATCTGTGGGTATTATGGGTCTGGCAAACCCAGGTCCCCAGCTGTTAGTAGCTGTGTTTCCGATTTTCTGCTTTCAGTGCTGTTATCTATCTATTACTATTCCATATCTGTCACTATAAATGAGGATCTCTTACTATAGTATGCATGCTGTATGAACATTTTAAGATAGGAGAACCCTGAGAAAGGAATGAGTAAGTTTATAATCTTGAAAACAGGATGCAATAATACGATTCTTTAACCAATGGCTTCCCAATATGCGATGATATGTTAATATTGATGACATATGTCTTTTTTGTTCTTTATAGCTGAGTACGTAAAGTGCTGTCTGTGGATTTCGTAAGTAGATTCTTTCCCTTCAAGGTGAAAGAAGACTTGTGGTTTGTGTAATTTACGTGGTCCTAAATATTATTGTGGTAGTCAAATGACGAGCAGTTTTCCAGCAAATGGAGACTGGAACAGAAATATGGATCCTTTTTGTAGTCTTGATTGATGTTGAGCCAGAGCCTGAAAAAAATATTCTGCTTTAATACTTGTCCTAGAAAAGCGACGTTTATGTGTTTTGCTGATGCTGTGAGCATTACAGCTTACTGTTTTCGCTGGTGCGGGATGCACTGCAGCCTATATGATTTGTACTGAGGAAATTTCCCTCTTGAAGGTAGAGTAAGATTAAATAATTTTGATTATGGGACCGAAGAAAAGCTGGGATTAGTGCAATAAGGATGAAGCAAAACATTTGTCATTTAAACTACAGGAGGAAAATTGAATCGGTTGGTTGTAGTTAACTTCCTCTTGCATATGTTTCAATCTTCTTCGTGTGTTATTTTATGTATGCAGTGTTGTATGCAGTCTGCCAATCTTGGCTCCATATTTGATGTGTTCCGTAAGATTACAAACTCACATTTTCACAATCCTAAATAAGGCACCAGTTTAGTTATGAATCAAGTTTAATATGCTGAAATTTTAACGGAACAATGATCAATGTTAAAATAAATGTCCAAATATAAACTGATTTATTCCTTTTTATTTAAATTGTCTTTATATATATATGTCACCGGTTATCGTAAGATGACTACTAAAAGATTCTAATTAATGTTAGTCTGGTTGGGAATTTGGTAAGCTAGACTGGATACCTGGTGAAACAGTTGCTCAGTAATGCAAGGTTAGCTTCCCCAGATAGCTCACAGCTTTTAACCCGCTTTTATTGTCTTGAATATCAGCAACGCTTTCAGAACAAATTAATGCATCAACATTACAAGTGCAGTCTTCCTCTGTGAAACAGCTTTGGAAAAAGACATTTAGTGTTTCGGCTTTTAGTCTGTCATCCTCTGTTTCAGTATCATTTCGGTCATGGAATGCCAGGATATTTGTTTTTATCCACCTACCGCTTTGACATAAGACCAAAATTTCTTAGGATGTTCTGCCAAGTGAGTACATAGAAGTTTACTTTCGAATTCGCTGGATCTCTGTCTCCTAGGCCTCCTCACACTACATTTCGCTATGTGTAATTTTTGTTTGTCTGCAAGGCTTTATATCTCGTAAAAATTTGGTCTCCTTCAAATGTATAACATTGCATCAATTTCTTTGTAATTTTTAATAACCCTAAGCAGCTTCCTACACATTCAAAATACTTCTAATTTGTTTAGAAAGTGTGCATTACCTGGTATCAACAAAAAATCTGTAAAACATATACATTATAAACAGTGCCTGAAACAAATAGGTGTTTATTTCTACATAACATTGAGCTGGAAAAGTACCCTGTATGTTTAATAAAAGAAATATATGTGAGAGGGAATCGAAACACGACCGTTTGTAATGGTAGCTGATAATGCTGTTGTCTAAACCTTCCGTTACGGAAGCAGAGACGGAAGAATGTCAAAAGAAACTTCCTATAAGACATTCCGCAGCCCCTCCACGATAATCATGGAATGTTCACGGTTGTTTCCGCACAGAGTTATTCATTACAACGGTATGTAAGAGAAGTTTGCTGTTCCAAGTGGCAATAGTTTGTCACTGGATGAATCGTTGCTGGGCTCCATTTGAAATCTGTATTTCTTTGCCTATTGAGGACTGAGTCCCTCGCAAGCACGTCAGTAACTTCCTTTTTGCTTAAGCTTCTGCCATTTGTTGTATTGTTTGATATATCAAGTAATTACCAGTATTACTGACTACATGGTTCCTTAAAATCGTCAAAGCAGACTGTGAAACCACAAGCATTATAATTTTGTGTCATATATGTTTGCATCTTATTTAGTCCTTGTAGTCTGTTTGTTAGTTCTGTTTTTACCACTGAGGCTTCTGTGGAAAGGTGAGCCGTCCGTCCTGCTATGGCGTTTTTACAATAGTATGCACTACACATGCCGTCATTCGAATGCTAGCCATCTGAATACAGGCGCCATCTATTTTCCCATTCTGTAATAAATTCCTTCAACAGTTCTGTATTCATTTCGGAATCTATGTAGGGCGTGTATGTCCAAATCTCTTTGTATTCCGATATTCCACTGGGGAGCTTAAATGTTGACAGATTGCTGCAGTTTGGGGGGTAAATTGTAAGATTTCGTAAAAAAGAATAATGCTGTTTGCGGAAAATTCTTAAAAACCTATAAACGACCCCTTACAAAAATTAATGAATTACTGTGCTGATAAACCTCTTACATTATTTGATTTTCGAACAGCTGAGCAGAACTGAACGTACTCAGTCATTTCGCTCTTTACCTGTTCTGATCAACACTAAACTGACACACAATATTCTTAGCGCAACGCAATCTGACTTTCAATAATCCCTACAAAAGAATGGCAGTGACTACCATTAACCTATACCTTTCACAAATCACTTAACTCACAAAAATCTTCGTTACTGGAACTACTGCAATACAGCGAGGGCCAGTACTGCCAGCTAAATAAAAGATTCAAACTACTGAAGGCACTAACTACTGATAGGCATAGTTAGCAAAAGAAAGATTTTGATAGAGAACAAACAATGTATTTACCTTAATAGTGTTCAAAACTCATAATATATATAGCAGTTCATGACATCCAGTCTTACAAATTTACTGTCTCTGATGGATACACGTCCAGATCATCCGCTCTAAAAACTCCGCCATTTCTCTCCCCACATCCACCACTGCTGGCGGCTCACCTCCAACTGCGCAACGCTACGCGCTGTTAACAGCCAACTGCCCAACACTACAATAGCATATACTCCAACAATGCAAATCAACCACAGCATTCACACAGCACAGTCAGTGATTTTGATATAGAGCGCTACGTGGCATTACCAACATAAAAACCTAAACAGCCTACATACAACTATAACTGTTCGCAAAACATTTCTTATCTAAACCAACGCGAATTACTTCACTTGTACTGCTTTAAGATCTGCTTGGATTCAATATATTGTCGTTTGATGTCGAATGGAGTCTCTTCAGCTTCCAGTGATACGTCTGAAACCTCCAGTCCTATCCCTACACGCGTGAAGCCTTCGTCTTTCCTATCGCTCGATCTACAAAGCCCATCCCCGTACCCTACTGTGTAGCACCTGGTTAAAATTATTGCTGCTTATTTTAACTTCGGCAGTTTCTTTGGTAACAGCATTCCAGTACGATGGTGTTTGAGCCGAAACTCTCGTTTTTTTCAAATGTTCAGCCACTACAGATTTACTAAGTCAGCTATGTCGTCAATGCACAACGCTCGGCAACAGTGCAAATGGTTTGACGTATGTAAATACGACCACATTCATAGATAACACCATACGCGAGAGGAACCCGAAGACCTGTGTTGTCTTTAATGCGATGTAACATATCTCGTATCTTGGAGGCAGCCATAACACTGGTCTCAGGTCGTCGTATCTTGCTAGTAGTTGCTCCACAGTACTTAAAGAATGCAGCTGGCTTGGCTTGTCCTCCCGATGCACGAGGCTTCCTTCGTCAATAGCACTTGAAAGTTTTAGCCATTTTCCCCTTGCTTTAAGCATTTTCTCTGAACACGCGATTCAGGTGCTGAAATTCAGACTCCAGATGGTCGTCGTCAGAAATAATCCTTTCCCTGTATAGCTTTCTTGTGGGTAGCTTGGTGAAAACTATTGATATTTAAGTACCGGTCAATGTGCGTAGATTTCGATTTCCTGTACACTCAATGACCAACAAAAAGTCTCCAAGAACGGAAGCTTGCCGTCCCTGTCCAGCTCCACATTAAATGTAATGTTGGAATGGACACCGTCACATGTGGTCGACTAATTTGCTGCGTTGTATTTTCAACGTGAGGCCGTATCAGGATGTACCTTAGGAAACATGACGGTCGCACAATTGCACAGTTCGCTGCTTAATCCTCAAAGCGCTCCATGAAAAAGTTCGCAACGGCCGAAGACAGTGGGGATTCCATGGCTGTGCCATTCGTCATCTCATAATTTCGTTGCAGTACGTAAAGTACCCATGATCTAAGAGTAGCGCCTTTGATTCAAAATCAAAAATATCGTCGGTCCAGGGTTCGAGTCCCACCGCTGCTTAAAATTTTGATTAATAGTCACCACTGGAGGATGAATAATTCCGCCTTAAGAAGTCACTTCTCATTCTGCCAACAGCTTTGTCTAGGAAGGCGGACGAGCAGACAGAGGTTACGGGGACTCTCTTGTCCTTGGGATGGCAAACTGTCCCCAAAGGCGGAAGAATCAGCACTGATCAACGGCATAAGAATGCTGAAGGCAATGGAAACTACCGCATGAAAGACACGTAACGTGTATGCACAGGATATGTGACCTGTAATTGAAGAAGTTCAAATGCTTCAAATGGCTCTGAGCACTACAGGACTTAGCATCTGAGGTCATCAGTCCCCTAGAACTTAGAACTATTTAAATCTTACTATCCTAAGGACATCACACACAACCATTCCCGAGGCAGGATTCGAACCTGCTACCGTAGCGGCCGCGCGGCTCCAGACTGTACCGCCTAGAACCGCTCCGCTACTCCGGCCGGCAATTGAAGAAGTATCATGATGATCTCTCCATTGGCAGCAGATTTCGGACTGGTCCTCCATTCGGTTGTCGGGAAAGAACTGGCAAGGGGGACGTTACCATGAGAAAAATGTTGAATAAACAACGAAACGATAACGTTCTACGAGCTGGGGCGTGGAATGTCAGAAGCTTGAACGTGGTAGGGAAACTAGAAAATCTGAAAAGGGAAATGCAAAGGCTCAATCTGAATATAGTAGAGGTCAGTGAAGTGAAGTGGAAAGAAGACAAGAATTTATGGTCAGATCAGTATAGGGTAATATCAACAGCAGCAGAAAATGGTATAACGGGAGTAGGATTCGTTATGAATAGGAAGGTAGGGCAGAGTTTGAATTACTGTAAACAGTTGAGTGATAGGGTTGTTCTTATCAGAATCGACAGCAAACTAACTCCGACAAAGATAGTTCAGGTATACATGCTGGCGTAGCAAGTTGAAGATGAAGAGACAGAGAATGTGTATGAGAATATTGAAAGGGTAATACAGTATTTAAAGGAATACGAAAATCTAATAGTCATGGGAGACTGGAATGCAGTTGTAAGGGAAGGAGTAGAAGAAAAGATTCAGGAGAATACGGGTTTGGGGAACGGAATGAGAGGAGAAATACTAAATCAGTTCTGTAACGAGTTTCAGATAGTAACAGCGAATTCTCTGTTCAAGAATCACAGGAGGAGGAGGTACACTTGAAAAAGGCCGGGCGACACGGGAAGATTTCGGTTAAATTACAATGTGGTCATACAGAGATTCCGAAATCAGATAGTGGATAGTAAGGGGTACACAGGAGCAGACATAGACTCAGGTCACAATCTAGTACTGATGAAGAGTAGGCTAAGGTTTAAGACATTAGTCAGGAAGAATCAATACCGAAGGAAGTGGTATGCGGAAGTAGTAAGGAATGACAAGATATGGTTGAAGTTCTCTAAGGCTATAGATACAGCAATAAGAAATACCTCAGTAGGCAGTTGAAGAGGAATGGATATCACTAAAAAGGGCCATCACACAATTTGGGTAGGAAAACATAGTTACAAAGAAGGTAACTGTGAAGAAAACGTGGGTAGCAGAAGAAATACTTCAACTGACCGATGAAAGGATGAAATACAAAAACGTTACAGGAAACTCTGGAATAGAGAAATACAAGTCCCTGAGGAACGAAACAAATAGTACGTGCAAGGAAGCTAAGACGAAATGGCTGCAGGAAAAATGTGAAGACATCGAAAAAGAAATGACTATTGGAAGGACAGACTCTGGTGCAGGAAAGTCAAAACAACCTTCGGTGACATTAAAAGTGTGGTGTCACCGCCAGACACCACACTTGCTAGGTGGTAGCCTTTAAATTGGCTGTGGTCCGTTAGTATACGTCGGACCCGCGTGTCACCACTATCAGTGATTGCAGGCCGAGCGCCCCCACACGGCAGGTCTAGTCTAGAGAGACTAGCACTCACCCAGTTGTACTGCCGACTTTGCTGGCGATGGTTCACTGTCTACAGACGATCTCAATTGCAGAGACGATAGTTTAGCTTAGCCTTCAGCTACGTCGTTTGCTACGACCTAGCAAGGCGCCATATTCAGTAATATGAATGTAATCTGAACAGATAATATTGTAAATCATGTACCGTCAAGAGCGACATTCATCATTAATGGATTTCATCTCGTCGCCTACAGAGTTCAAGGTAACGAGCGGCAGCCTTTTCTTTGGTCGTCCGTCAATGTGCAAACCTACCGTGTGATAGTCAAATTATTTCCCCAACGTGACGTAGCAACTCTGTCCTACGAAGAAATTTTGTTTGCATTAGATGCGTATTTCAAACAATCAGTCAATATAGTTGCGAAACGGTATACCTTCTTTCGTACAAAACGTACGGCAGGTCAGGCTAATCAGGAGTGGGTTGCAACCTTGCTTTTGAGTGTCAATGTGGACTCCCATATTCAGATACTATGGTACGTGATGCAATTGCAGATTTTGAAACTAGTCAATCCTTCCCTTCAACAAGTGATGGACATGTTGGATCGGCAGGACACACTTGACTTTGCTCAGTAATCATTTGAAACTTCGCCAGCCGTGTGTCAAGTTAACCGACCTGCCGGGAGAGCTGCACGGAGCAGTAAACAGCCGTCACGCCTGGCCGCGCCACTGCCGCCAAGCTCGCAGCCACGTGTGCCGCACTGGCAAGCAAATGCAGTGCTTAAATCATGCCCGCGGTGCGCTACTAAACATTCGCATGAGAATTGCCCGTTACGCCAAACTATTTGCTTTTACTGTAATAAAACAGGACATGTTCAGAGTGTTTGCCAGAAAAAGCTCAGATCGGTAACTCCTAACCATCCCAGGCCCTTTGCTTCGCGCCGGAATCGGAATCGCTCCAAGGATACTCAGGCTCGTGAAACTTCGCCCATGGAAATTCATGTCGTTCATTCCACTCCGCCCAGTGCCACTCTCTCTAACAGTGATTGTGTTCCTCCCACAAATAGTGTGCATCGACATCGCCGGAACTCCCGTCAAGTCGCAAGTGATTTTGTACCAGTGTCAATTCACGTTGCACGAGACAGTCGCCCTTGTCGCCAGCAGGACAATAAACTTTTTCTAGACTTGGACATTAACAGCAAAGTGATACCATTCCAGCTCGATACCAGAGCTGCAGTTTCACTGATCAATCAAGACACTTACAAACTGCTGGGCACACCTCCGTTGCGTGCCACAAATGTTAACTAGCTATTCAGGTCAAGAGATCCCTGTGTTAGGACAGTGCAGCCTTCTTGCAACATACAAAAGACAAACAAAACTTGTGTCATTTTACGTACTTCGTTCTTCTTCTGCACTGAACTCGTTTGTTTTATATTCATTTCAGTTGTTTAACTTGTCTGTAGTAAATCAGGTCCTATCAGTGAACCAGACAGTGTTTCTCGTCCATGCGAAGAATTTGCAGACATATTTGCACTGGGACTCGGTTGCGCTAAGAACTATAAAGCACATTTGGAACTGAAGGTAAAAGCGCAACCGAAATTGTTCAGAGCACGCAATGTTCCCCACGCATTGCGTGACGAGGTTGAAAAAACATTACACGATTTCGAATCACAAGGTGTAACTGAACATGTGCAGGCTTCTCTCTGGGCATCACCCTTAGTAATTTTGCCAAAACCTTTGGGAAAATTGAGACTTTGTGTGGACTTCAAGGCAACAGTGAATCCACAACTAGTGGTTGCAACTTTTCCTTTACCTGGCCCGGAAGTTCTTTCTGACAAACTGTGCCCGGGCAAATATTTTTCGAAGTTGGACCTAGCAGATGCGTACTTGCAAATACTGGTGGACAAAGAATCCCATCGCGTTTTGGTGGTTAACCCGCATCTTGGTTTGTATCAATTCAAACGACTGCCATTCGGGTGTGCATCCGCCCCTGCATTGTTTCAGCAATATCTACAAACTGTTTGTGTGTCGGTCCCTACTGCAGAAAACTATCTGGACGATATTGTGATCTCCGGAAAGACGGAAGAAGAACATTTAGCCAATCTCAGAGTATTATTTCAGGTCTTGCGACAAAATGGTCTTCGCTTACGGAAGGACAAATGTGTGTTTTTTGCTTGTGACTTGCCCTACCTGGGACATTTACTCAATGCCCAAGGCATACATCCCAGTCCCACGCACCTCCGTGCCATACAAGAATTGCCTTCGCCGCAGAATTTGAAGCAGCTACAGAGTGTGCTGGGAAAAATCAATTATTATCACAGATATGTGCCGCATGCCTCTTCCATTTCAGCTCTGCTTCATCACTTACGCCGTAAAGGTGTTCCGTTCGTCTGGACGACGGAATGTGAACGCGCCTTTCACCGGCTGAAATCGGCGTTGCTTTCCAATACTTGCCTTACGCCATTCGATCCCCGGAAGCCCCTTTTTTTGAGGGTGGATGCATCGGATTTCGGGATCGGTGCTGTGCTTGAGCACAAAGATGGCTCGCACGATCGCCCTATTGCTTTTGCATCCAAATTGCTCTCGTCTGCTCAAAGAAACTATTCACAGATCGAGCAAGAACCATTGGCTCTCGTATTTGGTGTTACAAAGTTTCATGACTTCTTGTATGGTTGTCACTTTACCATAATCACAGACCACAAACCTTTGACATCCCGTTTTCATCCGAACAACCCTGTACCTTCATGTACAGCTCAGAAATTCATTCGCTGGTCTATTTTCCTCTCGATATCTTATATCAGTCCACTGATAAGCACGGAAAAGCCGATGCGTTGTCCCGTTTACCTGTTGCTGAGGATAGGGCATTCGATCCCTCCGAACTTGCTTGCATGTTCATTGATTCGGAAACCGATGAAGTGGTCGAATTGGTTCCGATTGATTTTCGTCGTGTAGCTACAGCCACAACTGCCGACCCTGTCCTTGCTACCGTTCTGCGGTTTGTTGCTACGCAATGGCCCTTGTCACAGTCATGGATCGGGGACTCATTGGTTCGCCGATTTTTTACTCACAAGGAGAGACTTTTTGTTCGACTTGGTGTTTTGCTTTTGCGTTCTGATAATGATCAGTCCAGGGTCGTGGTCCCACGTTCGTTACAGTCCTCTGTCTTAAAGCTTCTCCACCAAGGACATTGGGGTGTAGTGAGAACGAAACAATTTGCTCGTCAGCACTGTACTTGGTTCGGAATCGATGCCGCGATTACGAATATGTGCTCTTCTTGCATGGTGTGTGCCGAACAACAATCAGCACCACCACGGAAATTCTTTGCATGGCCAAAAGCCACTTTCCCTTGGCAACGCTTACACATCGATTTTGCTGGTTCATTCTGGAATGCTTGATGGTTGGCTGTGACAGATTCATTCAGTAATTTTCCTTTTGTTGTCCGGATGTCTTCCACAACATCATCTGCCACCATCCAAGCGTTATCTGCTATCTTTTGCATTGAAGGTCTTCCACAGACTATTGTTTCCGACAATGGCCCATAATTCATGTCCGCACAATTTCAGTCATTCTGCAAGACCAATGATATTCAACATCTGACGTCCGCGCCATTTTCGCCACAGACAAACGGTGCCGCTGAACGATTGGTCAGGGCTTTCAAGTCACAGATGTTGAAGTTGAATGAGTCGCATTCAAGGGAGGACGGGTTATTGCTCTTTTTGTCCTCTTATCGCTCTCAGCCCCGAGATGGACGCTCGCCAGCTGAGTTGCTCCATGGTCGCCACCATCGAACCTTGATGTCTTTGCTACATCCTTCACATCAGGTTCCTGTGCAGCGGCAGACACCTGCTTTAGCCACAGGCGACGTTGTCTACTACCGCCATTGTCGAGGTTCACGGCGTTGGCTCGAAGGGCGCATTCTTCGCTGCCTCAGTCACGCTATGTACCTGGTTTTGGGGGGCTCTGGTGAGGTGCGCTGGCATCTCAATCAGCTGCGCCTCTGTCGTCGCACAGGATCTGCCGCTCGCCGTCTGCTTTCAGCGATGGTGCCGTCCGGTCAGCGCTCCGGGGACCCATCTACTGGCTCGCCTCAGTCCCAGGTGTTACCGACGCTGCCATCCATTTTGCCCCATGACGACGCGCCGCCTCCCTAGCTCCCCGCGGTCCGAAAGGAAGCGTGCGGGTGGCACAGCCTCGCCTGTTGTTAGGCTCCCATCGCGTCGCTTACGTCAACATGGGGTCCTCCCCATGGTGAGCGGAGGCCTTATACCACAACCGTCCGCCGATTTGCGGGGGAGGAATGTGGTAGCCTTTAAATCGGCCGCGGTCCATTAGTATACGTCGGACCCTCGTGTTGCCACTATCAGTGAATTGCAGACCGAGCGCCCCCACAGGGCAGGTCTAGTCTAGAGAGACTCACTAGCACTCGCCCAGTTGTACAGCCGACTTTGCTGGCGATGGTTCACTGTCTACAGACGATCTCGATTGCAGAGACGATAGTTTAGCACAGCCTTCAGCTACGTCATTTGTTACGACCTAGCAAGGCGCCACATTCAGTAATACGAATGTATTCTGAACAGATAATATTGTGAATCATGTACCGTCAAGAGCGATGTTCATCATTAATGGATTAAAGTTAAGTATCAAACTAATTACGTCCGCTTTCTGAAGACTTATTCCTTGTCATGTTCCAGACCTCACGTCAATATAGTTCTTCCTTCCTCACGCCAGCCTGCGTGAGTTAAAACGCGTGTATCTTGGCCTTTATTAGTAATACGGTGTTGGCTCTTCTGCCAACACTACAAAAAGCAAGGGTGGTTAGATTAAGAGTGCAACGGGAATTCCACTCTTCATTGCAGATGAGGGAGCAGATAGTTGAAAAGAAAGCCACTATGAGGGGGAAGATTTGTCTGACGTAATAGAAGAAGAAACAAGAGTCGATTTAGAAGAGATAGGGGATCCAGTACTAGAATCAGAATTTAACAGAGCTTTGGAAAACTTAAGATCAAATAAAGCAGTACGGATAAATAAAATTCCATTAGAATTTCTAAAATCACTGGGGGAAGTGGCAATAAAACGACTATTCACGTTGGTGTGTAGTATGTATGACTCTGGCGACATACCATCTGACTTTCCGAAAAGCATCATCCACCCAATTCCGAAGACTGCAAGAGCTGACGAGTGCGAGAATTACCGCACAATCAGCTTAACAGCTCACGCATCCAAGTTGCTGACAAGAATAATATACCGAAGAATGGAAAAGAAAATTGAAGGTCTGCTAGATGACGATTAGTTCGGCGTTAGGAAAGGTAAAGGCACGAGAGAGGCAATTCTGAAGTTGCGGTTAATAATAGGAGCAAGACTAAAGAAAAATAAAGACACTTTCATAAGATTTGTCGACCTGGAAAAACCGTTCGACAATGTAAAATTGTGTAAGATGTACGAAATTCTGATAAAATTAGGGGTAAGCGATAGGGAGAGATGGGTCATATACAATATGTACAAGAGCCAAGAGCGTATAATAATAGTGGATGACCAAGACCGAAGTGCTCGTATTATAAAGGGTGAAGACAAGGATGTAGCCTTTCGCCCATACTGTTCAATCTGTACATCTAGGAAACAATGATGGAAATAAAAGAAAGTTTCAGGAGTGGAATTAAAATTCAGTGTGAAAGGATATCAATGATACGATTCGCTGATAGAATTGCTGCCCTGAGTGAAAGTGAAGAAGAATTACATGATCTGTTGAACGAAACAGTATAACAAGTACAGAGTTTGGATTGAGAGTAAGCCGAAGAAAGAGGAAGGTAATTAGAAGTAGTAGAAATGAGAACAGCAAGAAACTTAACATCAGGATCGATGGTCACGAAGTAGATGAAGTTAAGGAATTCTGCTACCTGGGCAGTAAGATAACGAGTGACGGACGGAGCAAGGAGGACATCAAAAGATTAGCTATGGCAAAAAGGGCCTTCCCGGCCAAGAGAAGTCTACTAATATCAGGTATCAGCGTTAATTTGAGGAAGAAATTTCTGAGTAGCACAGCATTGTACGGTAGTGAAACATGAACTGTGGGAAAACCGGAACAGAAGGGAATGGAAGCTTTTGAGATGTGGTGCTACAGACGAATGTTGAAAATTAGGTGGACTGATAGGGTAAAGAATGAGAAGGTTCTGCGCAGAATCGGCGAGGAAAGAAATATGTGGAAAACACTGATAAGGAGAACGGACAGGATGATAGGACAACTGTTAGTACATGAGGAAATTACTTCGGGGCTTAGCTTTCGCAAGGATACAGCTATCAGTTAGTCTGACATCCTCAGTCATATCGTGCAAGAGGTGCCTAATTCAATGCTCTGTTCCACTAACAACATCCAATATTGGCCGATGTAGCGGTGCTGGAGAAAATTTGAGGCCTTTGCCCAGTGCTGCAACAGAACTTCCATCCATCTTTTGGTTGGAAAGGTTAACAACAGTTCTGTGGGTTTTATTGGACTCCTGATCGCCACCTGCGCGGTCAGACTTTGAACATTACTTGGTTGTCGCGTTGCACAAACTCACACGCTGTTGCGCTTCTGAGGCAACGTCTACCCACTTCCAACCAAAGGGCACAAGGCTCATGCCAGAAGTAGATGACAATCAAGTAGGTTTCCGGCATTAACATCAAGTTCGTACCTCGTCT
Organism: Schistocerca americana; assembly: GCF_021461395.2. Lineage (NCBI taxonomy): Eukaryota > Metazoa > Arthropoda > Insecta > Orthoptera > Acrididae > Schistocerca > Schistocerca americana. Next base: position 148,970,542 of record NC_060124.1, read on the forward strand.
GTCGTTCTGTCCACTCCATCAGTGGAGCGTGATGCTTGACTACAGCAAAGCGATGAATTACATCCCTATACCGGCATGCTACCGCGATAGAATCCGAGGACATAGGGTCGTCTTATGCCTCTGGGAGTGTTTTGCAGTTTAAAATCTGGTTTCGAATTCTGTATACTACTGTTATACAATCTATCTGAAACCTTCTAGTGTCTCCGAGTCTCTTTCACGTAGACAGCCATCTCCCACGGCTATTAATCTGCTTGTCTGCACAGTTTAAGTTATGCTCCCCTCACAACGTTCCATCTCTCTGAACTTTATGCATAATTTTTCTTATCTCATCTAACATTACACGTTTACTCTAAAGGATATTAAAGAGGAGAACCTGGTGCACACCATCTCATTTTCAAGCCACATTTGTGTCTGAAAATAACAAGGTGTCTACATATCGAAGTATCGAGGATGTCGAAGGCGTCACCTGCCTGCATTCCCGTTTGCATTCTCATTTGAATAAATGAGACAAGTTTTGACTCTATTTACATAAAGAACAACTTGTAGAGGAGGAAACTGGAATATGATGTGAAGCTTAGGGAGAAGAAATATAAAGTTTGACCTTGACGCCATAGGCTATTAGATTACGAAGTAAGGCATTATAGGCAACAGCGGAGCTGTTACTTTTACGGCTAAGTTAATGATGGTGGTTGTTCAGAAGTTATAAAATGCACTCTGACAATAGAAAGATTAGCTTCAGTGGAAAATGAAAAAATAACGGATACAAATATAAGTATCATGCACTCGTTTCTGAAATGGAGGTATCTGTGTATAGTGTAAATTTGCATGGAGAAAAAGAAAACAAGATGTCGTGTGGCAAGACACCCTTACGCAAGGGTTTCATTAACTGTACGCCACTTCGGAGACTTTTGCGTCCCTGAAACCAACGATACATTCAAGTATTAACCTAGCCCAACGTTATTTAAGTTTGATTATCGTACGAGAAACAGTGCTGTCAACGTGGTAAGCCCGTTGGCGTCAAGTTTATAGAAAGTTTAACCTGGACAATAAATCGCACAGGCATCAAAAGCAGCTTCTCAAACGAAGTACTACAGAATAATTTTTAATATAATATGCATAGATATAGACATTAATTTGTCTATAGTGAACAGACACGGGAGAAACGAAATTCATCTACATCTACATCTACATTTATACTCCGCAAGTCACCATTCGGTGTGTGGCGGAGGGCACTTTACGTACCACTGTCATTACCTCCCTTTTCTGTTCCAGTCGCGTATGGTTCCCGGGAAGAACGACTGCCGGAAAGCCGCCGCGCGGGCTCGAATCTCTCTAATTTTAGATTCGTGACCTCCTCGGGAGGTATAAGTAGGGGGAAGCAGTATATTCGATTCCTCATCCAGAAACGCACCCTCTCGAAACCTGGACAGCAAGCTACACCGCGATGCAGAGCGCCTCTCTTGCAGAGTCTGCCACTTGAGTTTGCTAAACATATCCGTAACGCTTACCAAATAACCCTGTGACGAAACGCGCCGCTCTTCTTTGGATCTTCTCTATCTCCTCCGTCAACCCGATCTGGTACGGATTCCACACTGATGAGCAATACTCAAGTATAGGTCAAACGAGTATTTTGTAAGCCACCTCCTTTGTTGATGGACTACATTTTGTAAGGACTCTCCCAATGAATCTCAACCTGGTACCCGCCTTACCAACAATTAATTTTATATGATCATTCCACTTCAAATCGTTCCGCACGCATACTCCCAGATATTTTACAGAAGTCACTGCTACCAGTGTTTGTTCCGCTATCATATAATCATACAATAAAGGATCCTTCTTTCTATGTATTCACAATACATTACATTTGTCTATGTTAAAGGCCAGTTGCCACTTTCTGCACCAAGTGCCTATCCGCTGCGGATCGTCCTGCATTTGGCTACAATTGTCTAATGGTGCAACTTCTCTGTATACTACAGCATCATCCGCGAAAAGCCGCATGGAACATCCGACACTATCTACTAGGTCATTTATATATATTGTGAAAAGCAATGGTCCCATAACACTCCCCTGTGGCACGCCAGAGGTTACTTTAACGTCTGTAGACGTCTCTCCATTGAGAACAACATGCTGTGTTCTGCTACCTAAAAACTCTTCAATCCAGCCACACAGCTGGCTCTTACTTTGTTTATCAGGCGACAGTGCGGAACTGTATCGAACGCCTTCCGGAAGTCAAGGAAAATAGCATCTACCTGGGAGCTTGTATCTAATTTTTCTGGGTCTCGTGAACAAACAAAGCGGGTTGGGTCCCACACGATCGCTGTTTCCGGAATCCATGTTGATTCCTACAGAGTAGATTCTGGGTTTCCAGAAACGACATGATACGCGAGCAAAAAAACATGTTCTAAAATTCTACAACAGATCGACGTCAGAGATATAGGTCTATAGTTTTGTGCATCTGCTCGACGACCTTTCCTGGAGACTGGGACTACCTGTGCTCTTTTCCAATCATTTGGAATCTTCCTTTCCTCTAGAGACTTGCGGTACACGGCTGTTTGAATGGGGGGGGGGGGGGGGGGGGAGCAAGTTCTTTCGCGTACTATGTGTAGAATCGAATATGTATCCCGTCAGGTGCAGTGGACTTCGCTCTGTTGATTGATTCCAGTTGCTTTTCTATTCCTTGGACACTTATTTAGATGTCAGCCATTTTTTCGTTTGTGCGAGGATTTAGAGAAGGGACTGCAGTGCGGTCTTCCTATGTGAAACAGCTTTGGATAAAGGTGTTTAGTATTTCAGCTTTACGCGTGTCATCCTCTGTTTCAAAGCCATCATCATCCCAGAGTGTCTGGATATGCTGTTTCGAGCCACTTACTGATTTAACGTAAGACCAGAACTTCCTAGGTTTTTCTGTCAAGTCGGTACATAGAATTTTACTTTCGAATTCACTGAACGCTTCACGCATAGCCCTCTTTACGCTAAATTTGACATCGTATATCTTCTGTTTGTCTGAAAGGTTTTGACTGCGTTTAAACTTGCAGTGAAGCTCTCTTTGTTTTTACAGTAGTTTCGTAAATCATGGCACAATTTGATTAAATGAATGTATGGGCAGACACGATACACCCTGAAGTACCAAGGAACATTTCATTTGTTTACGTAGAGAAGTGAATGGGTGTAAGCACTGTATAAGGAGACACAGGCTTGATTACAGCAAGCAATTTCAAATGGGTGTTAGGCGCGGAAATTACGCAGAAATAAAAGAGCCTGGCACATCATAGACTAGCTTGGAGAGTTGCTTCTAATTAGACTTCTTGCAAAGACTACACTAACAGGATGAGCGCGATTCAGAATGCAGTATGCTAAGGAAGCAACACGAGATGTACTTGGTCACGGTTGCAGCATTCCTGTTGCAAGGCTTGCGGTTCCGTCGCACACTGCACGTGAACTTTGTAGCTGCAGTTTTCAACAGTTGTCGGTCCAGCCTGACTGCGAGGTCGGGGTCATGCCCTTGGGGGAACTTTGGCCAGCTTACCTCGACGCGCCTGATGGCGACCGTTCTCGTGCGCTGTCACAGGAAGGGTACAGCACGTGACTTGGCTGCTGTGGCTCCACACAACGTGATGGTGCACATTTTTCTCACATTCAAGTCATCGGGCTTTCAACGGTTCGTATGATGACCTGTCACTGTCTCGTGTGCTAGTCACCTCCACGTCTCTCCTACATACATCATTTGTAACCTGTTTTGAATTTCTAGGCGTTGTCTGATCCTTATCCTTTTTCCCTTCTACTGTTCCTTCAGCGCCAAATCGATTGCTCCTGGATACCACAGCGAATACCTCCTTTTTTCTCTTCATGTGACAAGGGTCTTCCATAAACTTCATTTGGCTATTGTTTTCCTTACTTCTTCATTACGTACACTTACCTTCTAACTTTTTCGCTAGCACTACAATTCAAATGAAACCCATCTCTTCTTCTCAGGCTTTGCGATGGTCGAAGCTTCACTTTCATACAGCGCTGTGCACCAGATGTAGTCTTTCAATAATTTCATCCTCAGTTCCAAGTCAATATTGGTAGAGCACTTTTACTGAAGAAAGATCCCCCCCCCCTTTCTCAATCTACTTCTGACGTCTTATATTTCGACGCAACAGGCCTGTGCCTATGCGTGTCACACCTGAAATGCGACGGGGAAGTCTAATTGCTGTGGGGACTGCACGGCCTAAAACCTGAGCGTGTCTAGCTGAGGTCAGTATGGAGTGGTCGTGCATCTTCGCTTTTAAACCCAAATCCTGGCACAATGTTAATCCTGAAACCTTTTATTAGCAGAGAGTCAAGCTTAGTGGTAAACAATAAAACTTACAATCAATAAATAATTAAATAGAGTGCAGATATGGAAAGGATAATTTTGTCTAAAACAGATTGGTTGCACTTTTAACCAAAATGTTATTAGAAATATGCCCACAAATATATGAGAATGGTAGCCTCACATTATATCAATAATTCGTGTCAAAAATATTTAAAGTAACAAAGCAAAAAGTAGTTCCATAGTGCAAGTAGTGCATTTGCAACCAGCAGTGAATGCGAAATAAATGCATAAAACCACGCATTATTTCAGGAAGAACCACTAACATCATCTTAAAACTTTTACTCACCACAAAATTTCACTAAAATTCACAATGAAGTTTTAAATTCGTAATCAACAACAATATGGCGACTAATGCAAGCCGCGCGGGATTAGCCGAGCGGTCTTAGGCGCTGCAGTCATGGACTGTGCGACTGGTCCCGGCGGAGGTTCGAGTGCTCCCTCGGACATGGGTGTGTGTGTTCGTCCTTAGGATAATTTAGGTTAAGCAGTGTGTAAGCTTAGGGACTGATGACCTTGGCAGTTAAGTGCCATAAGATTTCACACACATTTGAACATTTTTGACTAATGCAAAACAAATTTATCACACAACTGTAATCACAAAACGCAGCAACATTGTTGTTGTGGTCTTCAGTCCTGAGACTGGTTTGATGCAGCTCTCCATGCTACTCTATCCTGTGCAAGCTTTTTCATCTCCCAGTACCTACTGCAACCTACATCCTTCTGAATCTGCTTAGTGTATTCATCTCTTGGTCTCCCTCTACGATTTTTACCCTCCACGCTCCCCTCCAAAACTAAATTGGTAATCCCTTGATGCCTCAGAACATGTCCTACCAATCGATCCCTTCTTCTGGTCAAGTTGTGCCACAAACTTCTCTTCTCCCCAATCCTATTCAATACTTCCTCATTAGTTATGTGATCTACCCATCTAATCTTTAGCATTCTTCTGTAGCACCACATTTCGAAAGCTTCTATTCTCTTCTTGTCCAAACTATTTATCGTCCATGTTTCACTTCCATACATGGCTACACTCCATACGAATACTTTCAGAAATGACTTCCTGACACTTAAATCAATACTGGATGTTAACAAATTTCTCTTCTTCAGAAACGATTTCCTTGCCATTGTCAGCCTACATTTTATATCCTCTCTACTTCGACCATCATCAGTTATTTTGCTCCCCAAATAGCAAAACTCCTTTACTACTTTAAGTGCCTCATTTCCTAATCTAATTCCCTCAGCATCACCCGACTTAATTAGACTACATTCCATTATCCTCGTTTTGCTTTTGTTGATGTTCATCTTATATCCTCCTTTCAAGACACTGTCCATTCCATTCAACTGCTCTTCCAAGTCCTTTGCTGTCTCTGACAGAATTACAATGTCATCGGCGAACCTCAAAGTTTTTATTTCTACTCCATGAATTTTAATACCTACTCCGAATTTTTCTTTTGTTTCCTTTACTGCTTGCTCAATATACAGCAACATTATTGAACACAATTGCTATAAAACAGTTAAATAACGATAACGTTTGCGAGAACTCGGAAGACTCAGCCACTGAAAAGACTAGAAGTTTTGAGTCCTAACCAAATTCAAAGTTCCGAAATACGACATCGTACCCGAAACGTCCCGGAATGTAGATGTAGCTTGTGAAGTCTAGCTAGTACTACAAAAAATTGCTGTTTAGCAGTTTATACATTCTTTGGCAGTCCGTACCTAAAGCGCCTTCGTGCTACGTTGTCGCGTTTAGTTTTTAGTGCAGTTCCCCACTGTTGTGTATTGCGTGTCTTGCGAAGTAATGATGATGTCGGGTGTCTGTAAACAATATGTGTGCATAAAGTTTTGTTTCAAACCCTAAACAACCGCTTCAGAAACATGTAACGTCTTGAAGCAAACATTTGGGGAAGACGCGTTACGTCACCGTCAAGCTTACGAATAGTTTAAACGTTTTCAAGATGACTGAATGACTTTTGACGATGATCCCTGTTCAGGATTGTCGTCAACAGGCACTACTCTTGAAAATATCGCTGCTCATCGGAATACGGTGCTGGAAGATCGTGGGCAGATTGTCCAGGATTTATACGATATCGTGGGGCTGTGTTACGGGACGTATCAGAGGGTTGTGTCCGACGAACTGCACCAGCGACTTATTGCCAGAAAAGTTTGTGCCGCAAAATCTCGGCGACAAGCAGAAACAGGATCACGCGCAAATTTGCAGAGATCCTTTATAAAGGGCTCGAAAGTGAACCACATTTCTTTTCAAAGGTTAGTAAACATAATCAAAGCTGGCTTTGTGGCTGCTATCCGCAAACCAGGCAGCAGTCAACCGAATGGACGAGTCCATTGTCGGTTCATCCTACCAAAGCCCTGCAAGTAAAGTGTAACGTGGAACCCACTCACACATTTTTCTTCGACGTGGAAGGATCGTCTATAAGTAGTTGGTCCTTCCTTGTCAGTCCGTGAATGCAGTGTTCTGCTGCCACGTACTCAAGTGGTTGAGGGGGAATGTAAGACAAAATCGTCTGCAAAAGTGGGGCAATGGTAACTAGTTCATATATCATGACGATGTGAATGGAAATGGAAATGAGCGTTTGGCGTCATTGGCCGGGAGGCCCCTCGCGGGGCAGGTCCGGCCGCCATACCGCAGGTCTTATTACATTCGGCGCCACATTGGGCGACCTGCACGCCGGATGGGGATGAAATGATGATGAACACAACACAACACCCAGTCCCTGAGCGGAGAAAATCTCCGACCCAGCCGGGAATCGAACCCGGGCCCAGAGGACGGCAATCCGTCACGCTGACCACTCAGCTACTGGGGCGGACACGATGTGAAGTCACTCACTGCGTTGATCATCCGAGAGTTTCTCTCGGAAAGGAGAACGTCAGTTGTACCTCATCCACCATCTTCACCTAACCTACATCTACATCTACATCTACATACATACTCGGCAATCCACCATACGGTGCGTGGCGGAGGGTACATCGTACCACAACTACCATCTTCTCTCCCTGTTCCACTCCCAAACAGAACGAGAAAAAAAAATGACTGCCTATATGCCCCTGTACGAGCCCTAATCTCTCTTATCTTATCTTTGAGGTCTTTCCGCGAAATGTAAGTTGGGAGCAGTAAAATTGTACTGCAGTCAGCCTCAAATGCTGGTTGTCTAAATTTCCTCAGTAGCGATTCACGAAAAGAACGCCTCCTTTCCTCCAGAGACTCCCACCCGAGTTCCTCAAGCATTTCCGTAACACTTGCGTGATGATCAGACCTATCAGTAACAAATCTAGTAGCCCGCCTCTGAATTGCGTCTATGTCCTCCCTCAATCCGACCTGATAGGGATCCCTAACGCTCGAGCACTACCCAAGAACAGGTCGTATTAGTGTTTTGTAAGCGGTCTCCTTTACGGATGAACCACATCTTCCCAAAATTCTACCAATGAACCGAAGACGACTATCCGCCTTCCCTACAACTGCCATTACATGCTTGTCCCACTTCATATCGATCTGCAATGTTACGCCCAAATATTTAATCGACGTGACTGTGTCAAGCTCTACGCTATTAATGGAGCATTCAAACATTACAGGATTCTTTTTCCTATTCATCAGCATTAATTTACATTTATCTATATTTAGAGTTAGCTGCCATTCTTTACACCAATCACAAATCCTGTCCAAGTCATCTTGTATCCTCCTGCAGTCACTCAACGACGACACCTTCCCGTACACCACGGCATCATCAGCAAACAGCCGCACATTGCTATCCACCCTATCCAAAAGATCATTTATGTAGATAGGAAACAACAGCGGACCTATCACACTTCCCTGGGGTACTCCAGATGATGCCCTCACCTCCGATGAACACTCACCATCGAGGACAACGTACTGGGTTCTGTTACTTAAGAAGTCTTCGAGCCACTCACATACTTGGGGACCAATCCCATATAATCGTACCTTAGTTAGAAGTCTGCAGTGGGGCACCGAGTCAAACGCTTTCCGGAAGTCAAGGAATATGGCATCCGTCTGATACCCTTCATCCATGGTTCGCAAAATATCACGTGAAAAAAGGGCGAGTTGCGTTTCGCAGGAGCGATGCTTTCTAAAGCCGTGCTGATGCATGGACAGCAACTTCTCTGTCTCAAGGAAATTCATTATATTGTAACTGAGAATATGTCGAGAATCCTGCAACAAACCGATGTTAAGGATATTGGTCTGTAATTTTGAGTATCCGTCCTTCTATCCTTCTTATATACAGGCATCACCTGCGGTTTTTTCCAGTCTCTCGGGACTTTACGTTGGGCAAGAGATGCTCGATAAACGCAAGCTAAGTAAGGAGCCAATGCAGTAGAGTATCCTCTGTAAAACCGAATTGAAATCCCATCAGGATCTGGCGATTTATTTATTTTCAACCCATTCAGCTGCTTCACAACCTTAGTGTGCAATTTAGTACTATTTGTGAATTTGCTTGAATCTCTTATGAAATCTTCGACCTTTTAGCCTGAGTTTCATTGTGTTTCATGAAAAATGCATTCCATGAAGCTTTCAGTTCATAGAACATCCACTTGTGAATAAACGTGTGGGTCAATAAGATCGACGAAAAGTATAATTTTATTTATTGGTGTTTTTTACGAACTTTCGAGTAGAACCTCGCATATCTTGGTGTTCCATCTCGGAAGAACACGATTTTTCCAAGTCCCAATAATAGAGCCTGGGTCCCAGCGGCAGTCTGGCTACTCAAACCACATCGATCCTACAAAATATCTGATCAAGCCAACATCCACCACAGAGAAACATACGGATAGAGTAAGAAATGCTCTTCGGTTGCCTGTAGTTTCTTACATATTGCACGATCGGTTTCGAGGCCTAAAGCTTCGTCTTCTACATCTGCATCTACATTTATACTCCGCAAGCCACCCAACGGTGTGTGTCGGAGGGCACTTTACGTGCCACTGTCATTACCTCCCTTTCCTGTTCCAGTCGCGTATGGTTGGCGGGAAGAACGACTGCTGGAAAGCCTCCGTGCGCGCTCGAATCTCTCTAATTTTACATTCGTGATCTCCTCGGGAAGTATAAGTAGGGGGAAGCAATACATTCGATACCTCATCCAGAAACACATCTTCTCGAAACCTGGACAGCAAGCTATACCGCGATGCAGAGCGCCTGTCTTGCAGAGTCTGCCAATGGAGTTTGCTAAACATCTCCGTAACGCTTTCACGCTTACCAAATAACCGTGTGACGAAACGCGCCGCTCTTCTTTGGATCTTCTCTATCTCCTCCGTCAGACCGATCTGGTACGGATCCCACACTGATGAGCAATACTCAAGTATAGGTCGAACGAGTGTTTTGTAAGCCACCTCCTTTGTTGATGGACTACATTTTCTAAGGACTCTCCCAATGAATCTCAAACTGGCACCCGCCTTACCAATAATTAATTTTATATGATCATTCCACTTCAAATCGTTCCGCACGCATGCTCCCAGATATTTTACAGAAGTAACTGCTACCAGTGTTTGTTCCGCTATCATATTATCATACAATAAGGGATCCTTCTTTCTATGTATTCACAATACATTACATTTGTCTATGTTAAGGATCAGTTGCCACTCCCTGCGCCAAGTGCGTATCCGCTACAGATCTTCCTGCATTTCGCTGGAATTTCCTAATGCCGCAACTTCTCTGTGTACTACAGCATCATCCGCGAAAAGCCGCAGGTGTTTCTAAATAATTACGGAAACACAAATGTGTGGTGTTCGGGCCACTCAGTGCTGGGGATCACAGCAACGTCAAACAAACGCATGAGAGCGTGGGACCAGAAACTGCAGCACCCGCCCCGGTGACATTACATCGAAGTATAGCTTCCGCCACCGTCATCTGGCTGCCTGGCCAGATGTACTGCTCCCTTACACGAACACCATACATTTATGTTTCCCTAATCATTTGTTTATGTTTCCATAATTTTGATGTTATCACTCTGATGGTCCCTGACAGGAGAACCTCATGCTCTGCTGTGTACACTTATTTAAAATCTTAGTCATGTAACCACTACTCTTCCACTCGACACACAAGAAACCGAAACAAACACTCGCGCCACACACACACACACACACACACACACACACACACACACACACACAAACATTTTAGACGTCATAATACAACACTGATATCTTATTTTAGCAATAATTAATGATTCTACGGAATTCTCGCCATATCCTGGACAGCAGAGTGTTCTAAACAATTCGCAAACCTTACATACTTCTCACAAGATCGGATTATAGTTTCCTAAACAAAGGAATTTGTTGGGTAATGAACTTGGATGCCCATGCTGATGGGAGAAGCGTATTGATGTGGAGTAATTCGTAGTTGTGAATCTGTATGCGACAGCTAAATAGTTTCATTAAAATTACTTATAAATTTGTTTAGCAATAAATATAAATTTATGTCATATTTCCTGGCATAATCAACATTTATTTGATTAATCATATGTTCAAATTGCATGTTGTGGTTATTTATTACAATTTTAAAACTGCATGTTGTGGTCATTTATTACAATTTTATGCACTACAGCGACTATACCTGGCAATAAGCGCGCTTTGAGCTCGTTCTGTTGTCTTGGCCTCAGTCTGCACCGATAGCTCACGCGCACTCTTTGGTTCCCGCAGGGTCCAAGTAGTCCCTTGCCCCATAAGAAGGCAGTGAGTGCCCGAGCCAAGTGTATTTAGAGGCACGCACAGGAATCCCGGTCGAGCTCTGTACATCAGGCTGTGGACGGAAGGAAGACGTGTTGGATTGCCCGTTATTGCGATTGTTGTAAGTAAAGGGTGCAGTAATCTTTTGTTTGTACTTGATTCGTTCTATGAAGTGTGCTAAATGGAATAATAGCTCAATAACTGTTATGCTAAGGAGGTTTTATTTTGGTGTATCTTGAGTCCTTCAGAGGGAATTTAAGAGGTTGTGTGTTTTAGCACCGTCCTTCAGTCATATTTGGGGACCTTAATGAATGAGTTCATTTAAACTACACCAATGCCTAGGTAAGCCGACCATGTGTGTGTCTCTTGTAAGGGCTTACCCTATGCAACAAAGGAAATTGAAGTGAAATTTGCTCGTAAGTTGTAATGGTCTGTAATATTTTGGAAAAAAAGATTATTTTTCTCGTGGAATTATTTTCAATAGTTGAATAATCGTCGTAACTTGTCAAAGCCATTGTGTTACTGCTTTACGGTACTTTGATTAACAAACTGGCCTCTGGGGGTCCCTAGGAAATGTGTTACGGTTTTTTTTATTTTTATAACTGTGTACTAGTTTCTGTTCAGTGCAGTGTCTTCCTTGAATTCATACTTCGTCCATCTCTACTGGAGTTGTTGAGTTATAAAACGTGAAGTTCTCTTAATAAAACAAAATTGATTGACTAAATTGAGTATTTATTATTGTTCTGGTCTAGCACTTTACCACTCTGATCAAAACACAGCTCCCGACCGCCACAATATCTTTTTAAATTTTGAATTTTCCAGATGAGGTTTAATTAGCAATGAGCTCGTGTCATTGGCACAAGTCGTAACTTTTATTTACACTACTGGCCATTAAATTGCTACACCACGAAGATGACGTCCTACAGACGCGCAATTTAACCGACAGGAAGAAGATGCTGTGATATGCAAATGATTAGCTTTTCAGAGCATTCACACAAGGTTGGCGCCGGTGGAGCCACCTACAACGTGTTGACATGAGGAAAGTTTCCAACCGATTTCTCATACATAAACAGCAGTTGACCGGCGTTGCCTGGTGAAACATTGTTGTAATGCCTCGTGGAAGGAGGAGAAATGCGTACCATCACGTTTCCGACTTTGATAAATATCGTATTGTAGGCAATCACGACTGCGGTTTATCGTATCGCGACATTGCTGCTAACGTTGGTCGAGGTCCTATGACTGTTAGCAGAATATGGAATCGGTGGGTTCAGGAGGGTAATACGGAACGCCATGCTGGTTCCCAATGGCCTCGTATCACTAGCAGTCGAGATGACAGGCATCTTATCCGCATGGCTGTAACGGATCGTGCAGCCACGTCGTGATCCCCGAGTCAACAGACGGGGACGTTTGCAAGGCAACAGTTCGACGACGTTTGCAGCAGCATGGACTATCAGCTCGGAGGCCATGGCTGCGGTTACCCTTGACGCTGCATCACAGACGGGAGCGGCTGCCTTGATGTACACAACGACGAACCTGGGTGCACGAATGGCAAAACGTCACTTTTTCGGATGAATCCAGGTTCTGTTTACAGCACCATGACGGTCGCATCTGTGTTTGGCGACATCGCAGTGAACGCACATTGGAAGCGTGTATTCGTCGTCGCCATACTGGCGGATCACCCGGCGTGATGGTATGGGGTGCCATTGGTTACACGTCTCGGTCACCTCTTGTTCGCATTGAGGGCACTTTGAACAGTGGACGTTGAATTTCAGATGTGTTACGACCCGTGGCTCTACCCTTCATTCGATCCCTGCGAAACCCTACATTTCAGCAGGATAATGCACGACCGCATGTTGCAGGTCCTGTACGGGCCTTTCTGGATACAGAAAATGTTCCACTGCTGCCCTGACCAGCACATTCTCCTGATGTCTCGCAAATTGAAAACGTCTGGTCAATGGTGGCCGAGCTACTGTCTCGTCACAATACGCCAGTCACTACTCTTGATGAACTGTGGTATCGTGTTGAAGCTGCATGGGCAGCTGTACCTGGACACGCCATCCAAGCTCTGTTTGACTCAATGCCCAGGCATATCAAGGCCGGTATTACGGCCAGAGGTGGTTGTTCTAGGTATTGATTTCTCAGGATCTATGCACCCAAATTGCGTGAAATGGTTCAAATGGCTCTGAGCATTATGTGACTTAACATCAGTGGTCATCAGACCCCTAGAACTTAGAACTACTTAAATCTAACTAACCTAAGGACATCACACACATCCATGCCCGAGGCAGGATTCGAACCTGCGACCGGAGCGGTCACGCGGTTCCAGACTGAAGCGCCTAGAACCGCACGGCCACACCGGCCGGCAAATTGCGTGACATCATAATCACATGTCAGTTCTAGTATAATATATATGTCCAATGAATACCCGTTTATCATCTGCATTTCTTCTTGGTGTAGCAATTTTAATGGCCAGTAGTGTAGTTTCCTCGTAGCACTTTATGTATTTGCAATGACTATATCAATTTATCTTCGATACGGCTGAAGCCACTTTTTTTTCCACGTGTTCAACAAGCACGCCGCCCGCTTCTCGCGCTTCCTCCTGTCAGATGTGATTCCTGCTGCCTGCTGGCCCCTTTTTAGCGACCACCTGCGTCCTGCACTCACCCACACGGCTGGTCAGCCCTCGACGACAAACAGGCAGCCGCGCTCTCATATGTGATCAACGATCTCAGAAAATTTTCCAAGCTAGTCTCTCGTAATGTCACGCCACGCTTCGATAAACCTGTGAAATCTTGCTGCCTAGATAAAATCCTTTCAAATCTTCCATATTGTGTAGTTCTCAATCCCCTTGCTAAACACTCCTTTCTCCTCCTTTTTTATTATTCGTATGTTTCTTTTTTCTTTTATTACGAAGCCGTTTACTGTTATACTGGTGCTATGTATTACTTTCACCAGTTCTTCTAAAGTGATCTTTTCATCCACCTCAGGTTGTCAGCCCTGGTAATCAGTCTGCAACTTTTCCGTCTCATGCGGCATGAAGCTGTGTGGTGTGTTAACGCTAAACATATGAAGGGCTTATTTCGATAGTGGTACAAGTCCATTACCTCCACTTTTCTGCCTATATTGCTTCTGCAATTAATGATCCAAACCAACCAAAAAAAAAAAGGTTCATCTCTAGCAAGAAGCTATATGCTTGGATATTTCTGGTTTCTCAACTGCAGATTTTTCGGTGCTCATTTAATTTTAGGACCGTATCTCACAATGAACAAAAATGGACTTGTACCCCTATTTAAATAAGCCCTTCATATCTCCTCTATACTTGGCAGTCATGTTACATCAAATGCTTCCAGATTAACCTTATGTATAACATAGATATGAGATTGATACAGGACCTGTAAAAATACCTAGAAAATGGATCAAAATAGCCACAGTAGTGATTCCACAGTACTTATTCAATTCTTATAAGACTGCACATCAACCATTTATGATTTGCATTAAGACACAAGCACTGGAAGGGTTTCAAATGTCTTCCGAGTTTTTCAAACGGACATTGGTGTACATCCTGTAACAAAAAGGCACACATAGGAATAAAACATATACTGGAGCTCAGTTTCTACAACTCTTCAACATATTAATCGTGGGGAATACTTAGGAAAGAAACGTATCAGGTCAGTATGAAACAATTTTATAAATTAAATGCTCATAATGTCCTCCATTAGCAAGGTTACACGGACCAAGCCGCCATCTCACTGAACGCCCGTTGTGTTGATACATCTCTTGAGAACTCCGTATCGTTTCACAGCTGTGCACAATACGGTTACGAAACCTTTACACAACTTCTAATAGGGTTCTGTAAACAAGAGCTTTCAAATGCCCCTACAAATAAAATTCTAGAGAGGTTAGGTCGAGAGAGTACGTCTGGCCCACATGTACCTCTCCATCTACCGCACGATCTGTTACTTACAAGTCTACGAACATTAACTCTAAAAAGAGGAGGAGCTCCACCGTGCATGAAGTAAATGTTTTGTCACTCTAGTAAAGGCACATGTTCTAGGAGAAGAGATAGAGTACTCTCTAAGAAACTTTCTGCATTGAACCGGCGTACAACAACGTGGAACCCTAAGAAACAGACACCAACAATGCCAGCCCAAACGTTGACAAGGAAGCTTTCTGAAGACGTCATTGCACAATTTGGTGAGGACTCTCGACAGACCACATGCGCAGTGGAAATTTACAAACAGATCACGTTGAAACGATGCCTCATCCGTGAACAGCACATTTACATTAAAGTGGGGGTTAACACATTGTTTAATGAATCAGTCGCAGAAGTGTAGCCGTGTCGAAAATAAGCTGCTGTTTGTGCTTCTCCATACTTATTCTTATGTTTCTTATTTATGTAAATGATATGCCTTCTAGTATTTCAGGTGGTTCATAAATATTTCTGTTTGCTGATGACACCACCTTGGTAGTGAAGGATCTTGTGTGTAATATGGAAACAGTATCAAATAATGTAGTTCTTAAATAAGTTCGTTTCTAAATCACAGCAAGACTCAGTTTTTACTGTTTCTAACTCACAATTCAACAAGAACCGATATTTTGATCAGACAGAATGGGCATATTATAAGCGAGACGGAACAGGTCACGTTCCTAGGCGTTCGGATAGATAGTAAGCCGTTGTGGAAAATCCATGTTCAGGATCTTGTTCAGATACTAAATGTTGCTATGTTTACCATTAGAAAAGTATCTGAAATACGTGACAGTTCAACACGAAAAGTAGTCTACTTCGCATATTTTCATACGCTTATGTCATGTGGTATTATTTTTTGGGGTGATTCTTCTGATTCAAAACTGGTATTTTTGGCTCAAAAACGGGCTGTTCGAGCTATATGTGGTGTAAGTTCTAGAACCTCTTGACGACCCCTATTCAATAGTCTAAGGATTCTGACATTGCCCTCACAGTATACATTTTCTTTAATGTCGTTTATTGTTAGCAATATTAGCTTATTCCCAAGAGTTAGCAGCTTTCACTCAGTTAATACTAGGCAGAAATCAAATCTTCTTGTGAAATGCACTTCCTTGACTCTTGTGCAGAAAGGAGTGCAGTATTCTGCTGCATCCATTTTCAATAAGCTACCACAAGAACTCAAAAATCTTAGCAGTAGCCCAAACACTTTTAAGTCTAAACTGGAGAGTTTCATCATGGCTCACTCCTTCTATTCTGTCGAGGTGAAAATTAAGCAAATTCCAATGTTACATTGTTGATTTTCTTTATTTAAACTTACGACTTGTCGCCTGAATATGTTTCTTATATTTCATTTTATCTCTCTCTACTATCGTCTTATAATTTCATATTCTTACTCGTTCCATGACCACTTAACATCTGTGGTCATCAGTCCCTTAGAACTTAGAACTACTTAAACCTAACTAACCTAAGAACATCACACACATCCATGCCCGAGGCAGGATTCGAACCTGCGACCGTAGCGATCACGCGGTTCCAGACTGAAGCGCCTAGAACCGCACAGCCACACCAGTCGGCTAACGTCGATCACTTGTAGAATCTTGGAACACGTATTATGTTCGAGTATAATAACTTTTGTGGAGAACAGAAATCTACTCTGTAGGAATCAGCATGGGTTTCGTAAAAGACGATTGTGCGAAACCCAGCTCGCGCTATTTGTCCACGAGACACAGAGGGCCATAGACACGGGTTCCCAGGTAGATGACGTGTTTCTTGACTTCAGCAAGGCGTTTGATGCAGTTGTCCACAGTCGTTTAATGAACAAAGTAAGAGCATATGGACTATCAGACCAATTGTGATTGAGTTGAAGCGTTCCTAGGTAACAGAACGCAGCATGTCATTCTCAACAGAGAGAATTCCGAAGTAAGAGTGATTTAAGGTGTGCCGCAGGGGAGTGTCGTAGGACCGTTGTCATTCACAATATATATAAATGACCTTGTGGATAACATCGGAAGTTCACTGAGGCTTTTTGGGGCGATGCTGTAGTATATCGAGACGTTGTAACAATGGAAAATTGCACTGAAATGCAGGAGGGTCTGCAACGAATTGACGCATGGTGCAGGGATTGGCAGATAGAGATGGGGAACCTCCACGCACGCACCAACGTGGTGACCAAACCAAAACTTTTACTGTCACCTCCGCTAACATGTTAGTTATCTAGTAAGTGGATCACAGGGTGCTGGGCTGTGATGTTATCCGTGCGTCTGGGTTAAGACTACGCATTAACACGGTCCATCAGGTGATAGATAGTGGACGAAACGCGAGTGAGGGTAGCGTATCAGGGATTGGCAATTGAATCTTAATGTAATGTGCTGCGAATACATAGAAAGAAAGATCCTTTGTTATTTAGCTACAAAATAGCACGTCAGCAACCGTAAGCAGTTAATTCCATAAATTATATGGGAGTAGGCATTAGGAGTGATCTAAAATGGAATGACCATATAAAATTAATCGTCGGTAAAGCAGATGCCAGACTGAGATTTATTGGAAGAATCCTAAGGAAATGCAGTCCGAAAACAAAGGCTGTAGTTTACAGTATACCTGGGCCACTGCTTGAATACTGCTCACCGGTGTGGGATCCATATCAGATAGGGTTGATAGAAGAGATAGAGAATATCCAACGGAGAGCAGAGCGCTTCGTTACAGGATCACTTAGTAATCGCGAAAGTGTTACGGAGATGACAGATAAACTCCAGTGGAAGACTCTGCAAGAGAGACGCTCAGTAGCTCGGTACGGGCGTTTGTTGAAGTTTCGAGAACATACCTTCACCGAGGAGTCAAGCAGTATATTGCTTCCTCCAACGTATATCTTTGTTTCCACGAACAATACGAGACTGGAATGGAAGGGAGAACCGATAGAGCTACTCAAGGTATCCTCCGCCACACACCGTCAGGTGGCTTGCGGAGTATGGACGTAGATGTAGATGTCCACTTGATACATTTCATTCCTCTATATGTCACGCATGTGTCCTAAACGTTTGACCATACCCGCTTGTTACTCCCAGTATAAGATTAATAGTCACGGGTTTGGAATGCCGTTGTACGGGAAGAGGTAGAAGAAAGGGTTACGGGTGAACGTGGGCTTGGTAGTAGGAAAGAGAGAGGAGAAAGACTAACTTAGCTCTGCAGTAAATTCCAGCTAGTAATAGCGAATATTCTGTTTAAAAATCACTAATAGGAGGAGGCATACTTGGAATAGACCGAGAGACACGGGAATATTACAGTTAGCTTATATCATGGTCAAGAAGAGATTCGAAAATCAGATTTTGCATTGTAAGGCGTACCCGAAAGCAGATATAGACTCAGATCACAAATCTGTAGTGATGAAGAGTTGGCTGACGCTTAGAGACTGGCCAGGAAAAATTAATGGTCAAGAAAGTGGGACGGGTACTACTAAGGAATTTAAAGATACACCTGAATTTGAAGTTATAGGTACTGCGATTAGAAACAGCTCAGTAGGCAGTTCGATTGAATGTATATCTTTAAGAAGGATAATCACAGGAGTTGGAAAGGAAAAAATAGTTACAAAGAAAAAAACTGCCAAAAAACCTTAGGTAACAGAAGAAATAATTCAATTGATAAGTCACTAACGAATGAAATAAATAGGAAGTGCAGAGAAGTTAAGGCGAAATGGTTGCATGAAAAATGTGAATTAATCGAAAAATAAGTGATTATCGAAAGGACTGACCTAGAATATAGAAAAGTCAAGATAAGCTTCGGTGAAATTACAAGCAAGGGTGGTAATATGAATTGTGCAATGGGAATCCCACTCTTAAATTCAGAGGCTGATGTTTGGTTTGTGGGGCTGTCATCAGCGCCGGTACAAAGTTCCAGTTTTTGAGCAGTCCATTTTTTTTCCAGAATGAGATTTTCACTCTGCAGCTGAGTGTGCGCTGATATGAAACTTCCTGGCAGATTAAAACTGTGTGCCCGACCGAGACTCGAACTCGGGACCTTTGCCTTTCGCGGGCAAGTGCTCTACCAACTGAGCTACCGAAGCACGACTCATGCCCGAGTCCCGAGTTCGAGTCTCGGTCGGGCACACAGTTTTAATCTGCCAGGAAGTTTCAGTCCATTTTTTTCTTTGCGCAATCTAATCGAGCCACGAATGATAATGATGATAAAATGTCGAGGACAACACAAACGCTCAGTTTCCTGAAAAAGGTAATCCCCAACCCGGTGGTGAGTCGGACCCGGGACCTCATGATCCACAGGCAGCAACGCTACCCACCAGACCACGAGCTGCAGACAAATTCAGAGTAGAGAGGGATATTGGAAAAGAGGACATCGAAGGCCTTTATGAGGGCAAAGACTTGTCTGATGACGAGACAGAGGAAGAGACAGGAGTCGATATAGAAGAGACAGATATAGAGATACAGAGATACAGTATACATAGTACTAGAATCAGAATTTAAAAGAGCTTTGGGAGAATAAGGCAGTAGCGATGGATAATATTTCATTAGAATTTCTAAAAGTATTGGGGAAAGTGGCAACAAAACGACTATTCAAGTTACTGTGCAGAATGTATGTGGAGGAGGAGGAGGAGATTAGTGTTTAATGTCTCGTCGACAACGAGGTCATTTGAGACGGAGCGCAAGCTCGGGTGAGGGAAGGATGGGGAAGGAAATCGGCCGTGCCCTTTCAAAGGAACCATCCCGGCATTTGCCTGAAGCGATTTAGGGAAATCACGGAAAATCTAAATCAGGATGTCCGGAGACGGGATTGAACCGTCGTCCTCCCGAATGCGAGTCCAGTGTGCTAACCACTGCGCCACCTCGCTCGGTCAGAATGTATGTGTCTGGTGATACACCACTGGACTTTCGGAAAAATATCACTCACACAATTACGAAGATTGCAAGACCCGACAAGCGCATCCAAGTTGTTGACAAGACTATTACACGGAAGAATGAAACAGAAAACTGAGGATGCGTTAGACGACGGTTACTTTGGCTTTACGAAAGGTAAGGGCGCTAGAGGGGCAATTCTGGCGTTGCGGTTGATAGAGGAGGCAAGACTGAAGAAAAATCAAACCACTTTCATAGGATTTGTCTACCTCCAAAAAGCGTTCGACTCTGTAAAATGAATGATTCAATATAACGAAATTCTGAGAACAATAGTGGTTAGCTATACGGAATGACAGGTAATACCCAATATGTACTAGATCCAAGAGCCCGGATTAAAAAGGATGTAAGACAGGGATGTAGTCTTTCGTCCCTACTGTTCAAACTGTACATCGAAGAAGCAATTATGGAAATAAAAGAAAGGCCAGGACTGGAATTAAAATTCAATGACAAGATGACATTGTTAACCTCAGTGAAAGTGAAGAAGAATTACAGGGTTTGCTGATTGGAATGAACAGTCTAATGAGTACAGAATACGGAGTGAGAGTAAATCGAAGAAAGACGAAAGTAATGAGAAGTAGGAGGAATGAAAACAGCAAGAGTCTTAACATCAGGTTTTGAGATTACGAAATAAATGAAGCTAAAGAAATCTTCTCAATACTCTGGAAGTTTCTTCTTGTCATTATTATTATTATTATGTCTCAAGACGAAATGGCTCTCAGCACTATGCGACTTAACTTCTGAGCTCATCAGTCGCCTAGAACTTACAACTAATTAAACCTAACTAACCTAAGGACATCACACACATCCACGCCCGAGGCAGGATTCGAACCTGCGACCGTAGCAGTCGCTCGGCTCCAGACTGCAGCGCCTAGAACCACACGGCCACTCCGGCCGGCTGTCTCAAGACGGCCACCGCAAATAGCTAAAGCGTGCATAGCCTTCTTTTGTTTGTCGAATCCATTCTTTCAACAAACATTTCGTCATGTTTTTTCCTGTACATAACATGCTTGAAGTTCGTAGTTCAGCATTAACAAAACTTGAGATCACAGTTGCATGCAGGTTGCTCCTTCTGTGCGAAAAAGAACAGTGAGTTTAAGGTTGTCGAGAACTGCTGCAAACTGTGACCCGGACTGTAACAGTAACGCCCATTTGATTCTTGAAACGGCGGCGGGAAGCGCCATGGGCTGCTGCTGGCGGGCTTAGTGCAGCGATGAGCGGCCAACGAGCCTTATGGATACTGCAGCAGGCTGACGCGCAATATCCGGGAAAAAGGCAATACTGCGTGAGCAGAGCTTTCGCGTTAGGGCTAATCGTCCGGAAACAGCCGTAAACTGCGTCGTTAAATTGTCAACTACGTCGACCTGCCGAGTCTGTTTCCTTTTGTGAATATCTGCAACGCACAGTGTTATAGCATTTGCCTTGATCGAAGTACAGCTGCTTCTCCTTTAGTTTTACGACCAACAGAGCGACTAAAAAAAGCAATTACGAGTAGGAAATAAACTCTCAGATAAAGGAACACTTTTAATTATCTAAAAGCTGGCTGTATATTAAATTCCTTATTGACTTCAGTGTTTGCGAAAAGAACAACTAGGCGATGTTCAGTACTCCTCAACCTGCAACTGTTCTGCTACTCCTACGCCGTCTAATTATTAAGTCTGAGTGATAGCAGACCGATGAAGCATTAAATCACCAGCAACAGGTACAGAGAAATAGTCATTGACGAGTGCTGCGAACCAAGTGTGGTTTTTGTGAGGCTCTGTTTACAGGTAGTATCAGTTGCCCAGAACTGTTTACCGTGGACAACAAAATGTCGACTGTAAATAATGTTCTAAGTAACTAAGCTGTGACGAACGGAAATTGGCGCTAGACTAGGACTCCACTTTTCGAGCAGTGCGTGTATCCGTTAAGTGTTCTCAACACGAATACAAGCCTGTCTCAAACTTTAATTTTCATAGATGTTTATATTTTCCGAAAACTACTACAAGAGGATTGGCTGGAGTGTATTTTATTACACTGTCACAACACACTTATTTCCTTTAAGGTACTGTATTTCTTAAAAGCTCTCACTGACCTTTCATACCACTAAATATTCAATAATTTCATTCCTCTTCGGTTATTTAATTTCAGCTGGTTTATTTCAGTTGTGACATATCCCTTGTGGCAGGGTCAATAGTGTTTCCCCATCAAATCCGATCATTTCGTGTATACACAAATCCAAGGTTACACGGTCTAAACATCAGCTACCGAACGTGGCTAAAAGTTGAGTAATAAGACTATATAGTCTTGAAACCGATTGTACAGCGGATGATGCTGTAGTATACAGAGAAGTTGCAGCATTAGAAAATTGTAGTGAAATGCAGGAAGATCTGCAGCGGATAGGCACTTGGTGCAGGGAGTGGCAACTGACCCTTAACATAGACAAATGTAATGTATTGCGAATACATAGAAAGAAGGATCCTTTATTGTATGATTATATGATAGCGGAACAAACACTGGTAGCAGTTACTTCTGTAAAATATCTGGGAGTATGCGTGCGGAACGATTTGAAGTGGAATGATCGTATAAAATTAATTGTTGGTAAGGCGGGTACCAGGTTGAGATTCATTGGGAGAGTGCTTAGAAAATGTAGTCCATCAACAAAGGAGGTGGCTTACAAAACACTCGTTCGACCTATACTTGAGTATTGCTCATCAGTGTGGGATCCGTACCAGATCGGTCTGACGGAGGAGATAGAGATGATCCAAAGAAGAGCGGCGCGTTTCGTCACAGGGTTATTTGGTAACCGTGATAGCGTTACGGAGATGTTTAATAAACTCAAGTGGCAGACTCTGCAAGAGAGGCGCTCTGCATCGCGGTGCAGCTTGCTCGCCAGGTTTCGAGAGGGTGCGTTTCTGGATGAGGTATCGAATATATTGCTTCCCCCTACTTATACCTCCCGAGGAGATCACGAATGTAAAATTAGAGAGATTAGAGCGCGCACGGAGGCTTTCAGACAGTCGTTCTTCCCGCGAACCATACGCGACTGGAAGAGGAAAGGGAGGTAATGACAGTGGCACGTAAAGTGCCCTCCGCCACACACCGTTGGGTGGCTTGCGGAGTATAAATGTAGATGTAGATGCATATGTATGTGAAATAAACATCAAAATAAACGTACGTGACAGCAGAAAGAAAAAAAAACTGATCTTGTATCAAAAAATATGCACTGTGTTGAATGGAAAACGATGAGGGGATTATTAACAGTGAAAAAGAGAGTTAGTTCCAAACGAGAAGAATTTAGGAGCGAAATTCAAAAGCACAGAATGTGAAAGATAGTTGCATTTCCTTTAAAAGGTAGGACTGAACCCACCGGATGTATGATCGTCGTACATCCGTAGTTGAAATGGAGGACAGTGGTACGTCAGCTGGTATAAATTTATATTAAAAACGAAGAAATTCCTCCAGCTGCATTTAGAGTGTTGATTTTATTTTGGCAACTAGTTTCAACGTTGTAACAACGTCATCTTCAGGCCCTGGGGAGCGATTTCTACTGCAGGTGCTCCATTTACATAACAACGTTCGTAGTAACAAGATGGTTCAAATGGCTCTGAGCACTATGGGACTTAACTTCTGAGGTCATCAGACTGTAGCGCCTAGAACCGCTCGGCCACTCCGGCCGGCTCGTAGTAACAGTCGAACACGTTGCGAACAAGCCTTCTAGGAAGCTACGTCGTTCTAAGATGTGCCAGAGTGTATGGTACATCTTAGAACGACGTAGCTTCCTAGAAGGCTTGTTGGCAACGTATTCAACCGTTACTAAGAACGTTGTTATTTAAAGGGAGCACCTGCAGTAGAAATCGCTCCCCAGGGCCTGAAGAAGTTGTTACACCGTTGAAACTAGTTGCCAAAGTAGAATCGACACTTTAAATACAAATGGAGGAATTTCTTCGTTTTTAATATAAATCGAATTTATGTGTCAAGTGAGGTACTACTAATGAATGACGGGAGAGATACTCACTACTACCTATCTTTAACATAATCAACTATGAATGCAAAGGTGAATGACCTGATATCTTGATAGTAGGAAGTTTGTATCAGAGAGAAGTCATTTCTGGAATTTTACTGAAGACTCATACTTTTTGTTCACTACAGGCTTTGCTATCGGTGTTGCCTATCAGTTTCAGCTACTCTACACGTCAATTTAATAGTAATTGCAGTGAAGTGAACTGAATACAAATCAATCAAACAATAATACTGCAGAGTTTGTTGTTTGCCTTACGTCAGGCTATACAAATTTGTCTCCCATACAAGAAGGAGCATTCAGCAATATTCGCTATGTGCATGCCCACACAACTGCTTGGCCACCTCAGAATACTCTAATCGGCAGTTCAACTACTTGTTACCAACTTCTATAATTGTAAGGTAACTCTCTGTTTCCCTTATAACGTATTATTCTATAATCTAGAGAAATTTTCAATTCACATTCTCTTACAAAAAACCATGTCAAGCCGAATTACTAATTTGTAGTTTCCTTCGACTCTCTTCTATTACGCAAATATCTCCCAGCAGGCGGAATCACTCCTTTGGTACACATCCTAATATGCTAGACATAGAACAGTGCCTGCGGCTTTCCTAGAAACGCAATATATACTGTCAAATGTTCTCCACGATGTCTTCAAGTAACCCTTCCGACCCACACACACTACAAGAGAAACCACCACTTGAACACAGCAAGAGGCTTCAATTGGGTGAATGTTGTAGTCTTTACGCAGAAACCGGGAGACTTACTCTGTGCAATCAGTCAAAGTAAATACTGTCTGTAGATCAAATTTTGAAAATAATAGTGTCTGCCTAATGGTTGTAGTCTTGACTTTATTATTGTAATATCTAATACGTGCGGTGTCCAACAATGGAAATCGATAATGTCTTTGAAAACCTACATATCAACACATTGTTATATTTATTAATAAAAGATGTTAAACAACGAAGTGAATGAAAGTGAGTGGCACCAATTTACAAATTATAGACGTTTTCAGTGTCCACATTATCTATGAAAGCCACATACGCTGGTGGCAGTTGTCTGAATGGTTCGAGACGAATACACATCATCTTATTTACAGCCCGCACTGACACAATTATGCATCCCAAGGATATGCAGGGCTCCTAGCCACCGTCAAAATTACGCTTCTATAACATAATTAAACTTGATAAATCATGACTTAAATGACATTCTGTAGCTGGATGTTCCAAATGACATAGATAACAATGCCTACAGTTCCCATTTCCTAACACACTTATTCCTTGCCACTGAAATTCGCCCTTATTTACAAATGTCATTCAAAATACTATGTATTTAGAATGAAATCATAGGATTATTGCGAACAATATTAAAATTTAATTACGTTTGACGACAATGCATGACTTTTTTTCCGCAGATGAATTTAAGATGAAGACTATCGTGTATGTGTCCCTATACTCTACGACAAGTACTGAAGCCACGTAAAATTAGAAACTTAAAGTACTCGTGTCTCGGGTCAGAAAAAACAGAAAACCTAATAATAGCGTGATAGTATTGTGATGTGAGATTCAGTTTCAGAAGTATGGAGCACAGAATGCTGCATTTAAGACGGAACTGCTCATTTGATGTTAGTAACACTTAGTTTCGGTTGCAAATTACGTAAAAGTTGTGTGAAGCACCAATTAGTCCTCTCAGAGATCATTTGACCAACGTTAGGTTCGTGAATGAATTGGTAACTTTTATCTGTGATTTAAAGATACCGTCATACAGTCAATTGTGTTTTTCTTAGGAGATTGTTTTAAAATTTTAATTTCTTTAAAAAAAAGTTGACGTATTTGTTGTGCAACTGATTACGGCCCCATCCACAATCGTAACCTTATCCTGCCCCATCCTGAGAAACCAGCTCTCAACTGCCCTACCCCTCCTCAACCCGGCAGTGGCAGCACGACGCCATGTTCCATGGACCTGCTTGCTGTTGCATCCCAACCGAACAGATGTCCGTTTGCAACCACTCCCCAAATCCAGTATGCAGACAGCATTAAAATAACTGCTCATTCATAACCACAAGATCCACACGGATCTGGGTAAACAATTCCACCAACAACTCACAATACTAAAACCGGTCACTGTGAAACAACACAGATGAATTACAAGTCGGCACAAACACAGAAAAGCCGACCGAACGACCAACCAACGGTCGCCCCCACTCGTGTCAGTCACGGGAAACATCCCTGTATATATCGTTTACTGACAACTTATTGCCATGAGGTCACTTCGACTGCGGACACACACACACACCAGTGAAAGTTGCACTACTCGAATATCACGATCCATTGAACTAAAACTCGCTGAATGCGGTCCTTGACGTGGTCGTGCACTCTCGCGATCCCATCCTTCCGTCGGACAGTGCATGTGTGTCGCCAACGGTCGAGCTAGAACTAACTGTCTAGACCTCACTGCTGCTCCTTCCCAACTCAACTCTCTCGACACAAGGCGACGCGGAAATACTAGAGGCCGTTCCAAAGATGGTACCACAGTATGCGCTATCGATAAGCGCTGCTGCTGCCACTCACGGATAGACAAGGCGAGCAAACGTAGTGGCGCCATTGAACACACTAAGAAAACGAGACGCCACTATCGCTATTACAAGATACCAAGCTATGAACGAATCAACGTGAGCCACACACGGCTCATGTTCCGACGGTTTTACATCAGTTCCTTTGCCCTGTTGTTTTTTTCATACAGTGATCGGATTTTGTTGACGCTGGTAAAGCTGTTTTACCAGACAAATTGAGTAGAAGTGGGTCCAAACTTCCAAGTGACATCGCGGCCCACGGTATCAGTGAGCCCATCATGATTCTCAATGCGACGCACACAGCCAAAACGCTACCTCTGACTGTCAAAAAAAGTTGTAAGTATCTGGCCATCAATGTAAAGAAGCCTTTAGATGCGGAGTAATGTGAACGGCTATTCCTCTGACCAGGTGTTGTGAACAGTTTATATGCTTGCGGCATTATTTGTATCGTTTTAAGACTGTGTATGGTGTCATCAGTGTTTTGAAAAGATATCTGTACCATAAATGTTTGCCACATGCAGTTCACGACGGACACCTTCCGAAGATAATTCTTATTGTACATGCATATTCATCCGGAATATTGTTTGGGATGGCACTATATTTGCTAGGTGGCCTCAGCCACATTCAGCCGGTGTTCTGCTTCGTAAAGGATGCTTCCCCTGTCTAATAAAGACTGTCATTACACTCCTCACGGTATCTTAAGAGTGGCCGTTTACATTACCGAGCAGCGAATGAGGCTGACCCGAAGAGTCACGTCTCTTTGGACATCTGACTGCTCAACCATAATCAAGTTATAGCACTGTATCATATCAGTCAATAAGGCACTCACGTGCGTGCATTCTCGCCTGCCAGTTGTTAAAGGAGTATACAGCAAGCTTACTGAAGGTATTGTCATTAAACAATCATATTAGTTTGTCTCGCCGCTGTATTTATGGTACATTTAGTTCTTAAGTTTATGATTTATAAACACTAACCTCATTAATGTTAGGAACAAATGCTAGATTATGCGTTGATCGGTCGCGATATTCACACTCTACAAGTGAAAGTATGGCAACTGATAGGGTCTTGTACACGAAAGGGTCATTAGCCCCTTGACTAAGTCATTTGGGCAATGATCGGTGTAGGAGAAAAATGAATCATCGTGACTAGGAGATGATTTTTACCACATTCAAATGGTTCAAATGGCTCTGAGCACTATGCGACTTAACTTCTGAGGACATCAGTCGCCTAGGACTTAGAACTAATTAAACCTAACTAACCTAAGGACATCACACACATCCATGCCCGAGGCAGGATTCGAACCTGCGACCGCAGCGGTCGCTCGGCTCCAGATTGTAGCGCCTAGAAACGCACGGCCACTCCGGCCGGCATTACCACATTCCGTCCGAATGGTATTACCAAGAGGGTAGTAGACTGCAACACAGACTGCAATTTTCCTTGGTTTCCTTGCATCTTTTGATGCACATGCCTCGACGACACCTTCACAAAAACGGCTTTTTCTGTTTCGTATTCTTGCCTAGTTAAGTTTAACAGTTTGGCCCTAGATGGGACGTTAGTTTTTCTTCCGTCCTCTCCTGAATATAATTCCACTTGCAAAGTTCTTTCCTCCTCTCATAATCATTATCCTAATAGTCCACCGCTCGTAGCTGAGTGGTCAGCGCGACAGTATGTCCATCCTGAAGGCCCGGGTTCGATTCCCGGCTGAGCCAGAGATTTTCTCCGCTCAGGGACTGGGTGTTGCGTTGTCCTAATCATCACCATTACATCCCCATCGACGCGCAAGTCGCCGAAGTGGCGTCAAATCGAAAGACTTGCAACCGGCGAACGGTCTACCCGACTGGAGGCCCTAGTCACACGACATGTTTTATTATTAACCTAATTCTGTTACACGTTGTCAGATTAACGTACCTGTTATCAAACTTTGGCAAATATGATGCAATTCTAAGTCAAATCCACAGTCTCTGCTTACGATGAAATTGGCCGTGACTGTATTGCCTAATGTATTAGGCGAGGTTCGCTTATTGCTAGAAGAGAATCCAAGGATCGAGAGATGCGATTTTAAATCGTGGATCAATAATAACAGGCTCTTGTATGTTTCAGATAGTAGAACCTAATTTCGCACTGTACCAGAGTGATCCCAAAGGTCCATAGTATCAGGTCGTAAACTAGAGATTGTATCTCGCTTACCTTTGTGCTGATGCATGTATGGCCACTAGTGGTGTGCCATGTGTAGCATCGCTGACCAAGGAGGAGCTGTCGTAGCGACCTATTGGCTGGCTCCTGAGATCTTGATGGTGGAGCCATCTCAGCAGCCTCGGCATGTCCTCGGAGAACTGGTGCAGATGACGGCCATCTAAGATTTAGTAGTTATTTGAAGATCCATCACCATCACAGAAGCAGTTGCAAGGGTTGCAAGAAAGGGCCATCGATTATGTAAACAGATTTCATGGTTTGTAGGCAGTCGGTGACGAGGAAATGAAACTAGTGATGAGTGAGTCACAGGAGTGCCTTGACTAGTGTAATGGTTCAAATGGCTCTGAGCACTATGGGACTTAACTTCTAAGGTCATCAGTCCCCTAGCACTTAGAACTACTTAAACCTAACTAACCTAAGGACATCACACACATCCATGCCAGAGGCAGGATTCGAACCTGCGACCGTAGCGGTCGCGCGATTCCAGACTGTAGCGCCTTTAACCGCTTGGCCACCCCGGCCGGCTGACTAGTGTAGACGCTGTAATTAGTGATTTGTTACATCTTCCAAATAGCTGGAGACATTTAACTAGAGTTTGAGTTTAGACAGATCTCGTTTCATGTGTTTTGTTGCCTATTTGTGGAGCCAATTTGCTTGGTTTCTGGTCAGATGTTTGTTTTACTATTTTCCATTGGAAGTTTCCCGATCGCGGGCTAGGACAGGAAAGGCAGGACCAGTGTCTAATGGTTTTTGTGTAATTGTTTGTGTGTCAGTGTGTTGACGTGGCATGTTTCGGCCTGCTTGGTATCGTTGCAATGGTTTTATTTGCAGTCTGTGTATGCGTCGCCCTCGTCTTCTGAAGAGTAGAGACCGATATTTCAGGATATTGATAGTACCATACATTTGTAATTCGCAGCGTTTCTTTCTTCTGCCCCACCTAACCGGCCACATCATCGCCCCTCTCACGTGAGTGCTTGGCTACGGGGTGTGGCCGACGGTGCTTTCGGTGCATCTAGCACCACTCTGAGTTGCGACTCATTTCTTTGGAAGCCATAGCTTCTTTGTGGATCATCTAATGGAGCTTTGTCTTTCACAAGTGCTTCCAGACAGTAAACAAGCAACACTGGTGCATATTTGAACGCAGTTCCCCATTTCTTTGTCTGCCTTATATAACACAAATTAGTATACACCGATCAGCCAGACCATTATGAGCTCCTACCCATTATCGATAGAAGCCGATCCAGGCGTTAGTAGCGTCACCTGGCGAGGAACGACTGTTAGTCGGACATACCCATTCTTTTTGCTGTCTGTGGGTAGAGTTGTGAAGGTACGTGATCGAACTGAGGTTGACTGAGGGCAGATTGTGATGGCACGGAGGCTTGGCACGAGCATTTAGGAAACTGCACGACTTGGATGTTGGAGGAGTGCTGTGGTGTCTTCAACATGTGATGAAACCAAGGCAAAAACAAACCCAGACATCCGAGGCTGGGCAGCCACCCCTCATTACAGATGTCGGACATCGTTGACTGGGTAGACTGGCAAATGGAACAGGCGGCGAACTGTGGTGGAACTAACACCAGACTTTAATGTTGGGCAGAGTACAAGTGCATCTCAACATACGGTGCACCGAATACTCCTAATGTGGGGCCTCTACAGCTAAGGACCCATGAATGTGCCAATGTTAACACCACGAAATTGACAAACACTACTGAAATTTGTAGGTGACCATCAGCTCAAGTCGGAGCAGTACCACGATCTGGTGAATCCTGATACCTCGTTTATCATGCGGATGGGAGGGCGCAAATCCATCGTCTGCCAGGGGAACAGCTCCTTGACGCCTTTACGGGGACAAGTTGGCGGCCCTTCCATTACGCCCTGGGTAACATTCGTGGGTCCAGTGGAACTCGTGCAAGGCACCATGACAGCCAAACAACATCGTGCACTGGTTGCAGACCACATTCACCCATTCATGACGATCATGTTGCCCGATGGCAGTGGCGTTTTCAACAAGGTGATGCACCATGTTACAAGGCCAAGAGTCTGAAGGAGTAATTCAAGGAACATAGTGGCGAGTTCCAATTGATGTGCTGGTCCCCCAACTGGTCAGATCTGAACGCGAGCGAACACGTCTGGATGTGGTTGAATGTGGCATCAGAGCTCAACGCTCCCCTTCTCCGAATTTACGTGAACTAAATGATCCGTGCGTGCAGATGTGGTGTCACTTACAGCCAGCGACCTGGCAAAGGGTTGTTACGGAATGATGCGTCGCAATTGTTATCCATGCCAAAGTTGGACATATTGGCTATTAGGTAGGAGTAATAGTGTTCTGATTGATCAGTGTACACCATCATCACATTACTGTGACCACCATCTATGTCCGACGACAACGTGTGATAGCTACCCACAGACGGCAGGTGCCAGGTGCCAGCACTAGCAGTAGAGGGTATATCGTGGGGGAAGGGAGGAGGGGGGGGGCAGTGCAGTGGTTGTCGTATTGCAGGAGCTGAGTAATTCATTTGACGTCCAGAAGGGCATGATCATTGGATTTCGGACCAAGGGTGGAAGCATTTCCGAAATGACTCAAGTCCGTAAACTGTTCGCGTGCCACTGTAGTATACCATGCACAGCAAACTGGTGCTATCCGAAACAGGTGCCATACACGGCAAGGATCAACGACAGCTGCAGAGGTGTCCACGTTGGCGAATAGATATGCAGTGGTTGGGCCACTGACCGATAGCTGAACCGAGTGTCTATCAACAGTGTCTCCTTAACGACCATTCAGCGACATTGCTGCTAACGTCCTTCTGCAGCAGGCAGCAGGATCGCGCACCAATGCTGGCTGGAATTTTCACGCCAACATCGCTTCTTGACATCCACTTGATGAGGACATGTGGCCTTATCAGATGAATCACATTTAATGTTCTATTGGAGAGATGGCCATTGGCATGTATGTGAAACGCAAGCACGCTGCAACAATCGTTGGAAGAGTCGCGGCCGTTGGTCATTACTGTGTCCAGACTGTCGCTTCCCGCGAAGCAGACCGGTACAGCGGGCCCCGGAAGGAGTAGGGGTTAGCCTGGCCGGTCATCCCGAAAAGACACACGCTTCCCAGAGACCACCAGGAGGCGTCCACGGCGCAGCAAGAGGTCGTTACAGCCGCGGACCTCTTTCCTTCCGCTCGACACGTGACTGCAAATAGAGGCAGCCATATCCATACGCCAAGCAGTATTTAGGCTGGCGCAGGAGTCTGGAGAGGCAGTTCACGCCGAACGGGCCCACTGGTGTCATCGGAGCCGCCGCGTAATCGTCCACCGCCGCCAGCGCACCGGAGCCATCCTCGCAGGGCCTCTACTCGTCCTCGGGCTCAGGTGACGGCAACGTGGACTCAGCGCCGCTCTTCACGAGACGCCCGGGGCTTTGTTTGGTGAAGTTGTATGGTTACTACAGACAGTTTATGTTTGGAAGAGTCTCTGATTTAGTTTTTGGTAGGCTTGGAGGATCAGTCCTACCTCACGAATATTGTTTTCTAAATTCTGAAGAAAGACTTTAGTTTAAATAAAAACGCTATTACTCACACTCTGAGATTTTCCTATCCGCGGACGGCGGATATATTAGGCATTCCCTGGATGATTTCGTCATTCTGGAAGCAACATTCAGTCAACACAAATGTGCATCTATCCTTGAGGAACATTTCCACCCATACATGCAGTTTTCTTTTCTCTGCACAATGGCATCTGCCAAGAGGAGGATCCAATGTGTCACACAGCTCGCAGTGTGAATTCGTGGCTTGAAGAACACTGGGGTGAGTTTACCACACATCCCTGGCCACCAAACTCCCCAGATGTTAATCCAGTCAAGAATCTGTGGAACCACCTCAGTCTGGTTGTCCGCGCCATGGATCCTCACTCAGAAGATACAGAGCAGCTGACCACGGCACTGGAGTCGACATGGCTCCTCATCTCTATCGGTACCTTTCAGAATCTCGCTAAATCTCACGTCTCGCAGAGGCCAGAGCTGCAAAAGATGATTATTCAGGCGTTTGGCAGAGACTCACATTAATGTGAATGGACAGTGTGGCATGGAATGTGCGTCCTGTTCCTTTCAGCTCTTTTGGTTTGCAGAAAAGCAATTATTCTACTCATGATATACGATCACAAAATCGAACAAGGACAATTAAATGAGCATCTTTATATCTACCTGTTCTTTCGTCAAGCTGAATTGAAAGAAATATCCCATACAACTACCTGAAAAATTTAAGCTGTGCAATTTCAGCCCCATATTGTATTTTATTGGCAACAGTATCATTTGACAGAGCTATGGTCTGCAATTGTTTGGCAAAGTAATGAGCAAACATAGTTTCTAAAATTGCAGTTGTAGCTGATAAAAAAAAAAAGCTCTTCATCGATCGTATGGGGCTTTTTATTTGGCTATTATGAACGAAACATTGTAAAGAAAGTCACGCTTTTATACACAGAGGTAATTGTTTTTAAGTTATTTTAATATTAATTCGAGCGTTTCTCGGGATTCGTTAACGTACTCACTGTGAATCGTTTCCAAATTTATTAGGTTTCATGCTGCTGCTGAAAATACATTTGAGCAAATGAGCCGGCCGTGGTGGACGTGCGGTTCTAGGTGCTTCAGTCTGGAACCGCGAGACCGCTACAGTCGCAGGTTCGAATCCTGCCTTAGGCATGGATGTTTGTGATGTCCTTAGGTTAGTTAGGTTTAAGTAGTTCTAAGTTCTAGGGCACTGATGACCTCATATGTTAAGTCCCATAGTGCTCAGAGCCATTTGAACCATTTTTGAGCAAATGACACACAAGAGCATTCTTCTTCAACTACTTCAGTGCTACTAAATCCAAATTTTAAGCATTCTTCAGTACATTTTCTTGACTGCACTTTCCTAACCATGCTCGTCTGCGCACTTTCTGATGGTTTCGATCTTCAAATGCACAGTTATGTCCACTAAAAAAGTTATCCATGATTCTGTATAAACTATTGCTGAGAAGATTCAATACCGTGAACTGAAGTTAACATGCAGTTTACAATATACTCACTGACGATAGAGACTATAGCGATAGAACGATTCACAAAACTGAGACCGACTGGAACTGTATAATGAGCATCATTTCTTAACGTTTTCGCTGCGGTCGTACAGACGATGTTCGAGGCTAATCGGATCATTTTACGAAGCCGCAGCGATGGCCAGTATGGTGGGCGTTTTGAGTTCCCTTTATTTCTGGCTACAGACCACCAAGTACCGGTCTTTATGTCGGGACCTTTCGCAGCAATTCCTGTGAAATACGCTTTTTGAACCAATTCTGATAGATTAGGGACGTAAACGATGTGGGATTGTCAACCTCCAACTAGAAGAGTTTAGGTTTTACTTGGATTCGTTGAAAAAAGGTCTTGATAATGGGTTGCGTGATCCCGTTCTTTGTCGTAATCAGTTTCGCGGTAATTGGTCCAGACGGGTGTGAATAATCGCCTCCCTTCGTAGAAACCACAGGGAACCAACATAGGCACGAATGTTTGTGATTTTACAATAGCAGACGTGGATGGGAACTTTAGGATGGCGTTGAAGTTTTGTGCCACCTGCACATTGTGTCTCTAATGGCGTCGCGTAAACAGCTGAAAATAAGTGCCATTTTTCAAGATAATTGTCTGTGTAATGTACATTCAGAAACGTATGTCCCCTACATTTGCCATTGATGCTGATCGGTACGAGGTACGCACGCCAGTGAGCTGTTACCACTGGAAGACAAACAAGAAAACATTCCCCTTCTTACACAGCGCAGCTGGTGTGCTACTTCCCCTCTTCACCCGCACTCCCATAGAGCACATCAACGTTTCGTGCGATACATGTAGAGAGACATGGATGCTGGGTTTGTCAACGTAGCGCATCGGTGGTGCGAAACAGCAAGAACTTTACTTGTTCTTGAAAATACGTAAGCTTTGTGACTTTGTAGCTTTAGCGTCATAATAATCAAAATAACTCAAGCACGAACCTCAGCATCCAAGACCATACTTTGCACAATACACTCACTACCGCTCCTCAGATTCACTATTAGAATGACGGTGCTGCTACTGTTCCTAGTCTCCAACAGCATCACCTGACTCACAGACATCCTGCAAGCACTTGAATAACTGAATGACGATGGATTCATAATTGTTATTCAGTTATATGCAGATGGCGCACTGAAGAGACAGACAGAAGTCTGTTGTGAATCTTCAGGTTTTGGCAGTGCAAAGACTGTTCCATTAAGTTTCGGGTGTGCAGCCGCAAGAAATCTCCTTCTAATATTTCGGCCGTATAACGTTCAGCCATCTTCGAGTGAGCCTCAAGACTGCCGCTCCAGTGCTCGCTTCGTCCCTTTATATTCGTGTACAGCGCGACTGCGCGTGCGGCCACAGATGCAAGTGCGCCCTTTTTTTTCCTTTATTGTATTTCAATTCCCCATCGGGGTGGGCTGGCAGCAGCATATGCGCTGCTCTTCAGCCGAAAGACATAGAACAAACAATAGAAGACATTAAAAATAACAAAGGAGAGAATAAGGTGAACATAGATATATAAAAGGGGGAACATCATGGAAGGTAATAGACAAAAAACTGGGTGACTGTAAAATGGAGATAAAAAACTGTTTAAAAGTAGCGCACACAAAAAGCCACACACTGCGACAATTAAAAGAACACAAGGCACAGTATGACTGGAGCATGAAAGGTATCGACAGATGGCGTAGCACATCACAAACACTGACGGCGAACCTCAAGGAAGTACACAATTAAAATCACACCTCTTGATGCACAGGAGAAACAGCACAAAACACAACACTGACGTGGCACACTGACGATGATCAAAACAGAGGATCTGCCAGGCGCTAGGAGATGAGGGAGACCGGAAGAAGGGAGGGAGGGGAAGAGATGGGGGAGAAGAGTGAGGGGCGCGCTGAGGAGGGCCAGGTAGGGAGGGATGTGGGAAGGAAAGAGGCAAGTATGGGGTGCAGGGTCTCAGGGGAGGGGGGGCAGGAGGAAAATCCGCTCTGGGAGAAGGAGGGAAGAGGGAAAAAGGGGGCCCTGGGGAGGGGGGCGGGGGGAACAAGGCCAGGTTATAGTTGGAAGGAAGGGTAGATGTCACAGCAAAGTTCGTCATCCGGGAGGGGGAGGTGTTGGAAATTGCCCTGATGAAGGAGATGGAGGGTGTGGAGGTGGAGAGAGGGAGGGATACAGCGATAGAGGCGCGGCAATGGGCGGGGGGTGGAGAGGAAGGAGGAAACCAGAGGGGGCAGGGGCGGTCAAGCCTGCGAACAATGTAAAGGATGCGGAGATGTTGGATGAACAGGAGGAGGTGGGGGAAGGGGATCAGTTCATACAGGAGCCGTGTGGGGGAAGAAAGGCAGATACGGAAGGCAAGGCGGAGCGCATGGCGTTCAAGGATTTGGAGGGCCTTGTAAATGCGGGTGGGGGGGGGGGGAGATCCAGGCAACGCTGGCATAGCAGAGGATAGGATGGATGAGGGATTTGTAGGTGTGGAGGATGGTAGAAGGATGCAATCCCCATGTCTGGCCAGACAGGAGTTTCAGAAGGCGGAGGCGGGAATGGGCTTTCTGCTGGACAGTCTGGAGATGAGGGGTCCAGGTGAGGTGTCGATCGAGGGTGAGGCCAAAGTATTTCAGGGTGGGGGTGAGCTGGATGGGACAACCATAAAAGGTGAGGTAGAAATCAAGGAGGCGAAAGGAGCGAGTGGTGCGGCCTATGATGATTACCTGGGTTTTGGAGGGGTTCAGATGGAGGAACCACTGGTTACACCAAGTGGGGAACTGGTTAAGGTGGGTTTGGAGGGTACATTGAGACCGTTGAAGGATAGGATAGAGAGCCAGGAAGGCGGTGTCATCAGCATACTGGAGAAGGTGGACTGGTGGGGGTGGCTTGGGCATATCAGCTGTATACAAAAGATAAAGGAGAGGGGAGAGGACAGAACCCTGGGGAACACCAGCCATGGGATAAAAGATATGGGAGTTGGTGTTGTGGAGGGTGACATAGGAAGGACGGTGAGAGAGGAAGGAAGCGACCAGATGGACAAAATTGATAGGCAGGGCATAGGTTTGGAGTTTAAACAGGAGACCGGGATGCCATACATGGTCATAGGCATTTTGGAGGTCAAGGGAAACAAAAATGGCAGAGCGATGGAAGATGAGCTGGAGGGACAGAAGGTGAACAAGGTTGAGGAGTTGGTCTTCAGCAGAGAAGGAGGATCGGAAACCACACTGGGTAATGGGGAGGAGGTGGTGTTGAGCAAGGTGCTGATGGATACAGCAGGAGAGGATGGATTCAAAGACCTTACTGAAGACAGAGGTGAGGCAGATGGGACGATAGGAAGAGGCGGCAGGAGGGGGTTTGTTGGGTTTGAGGAATAAGAGGATGTGGGAGGTCATCCACAGGTCAGGGTAGAAGCCAATTGAGAGGATCACATTATAGAGATGGGCGAGGACAGTCAGGAAGGAATAGGGGCTTTCTCGAAGGTGACAGTAGGTGACACAGTCATGACCAGGGGCCGTGTTGCGTTTGGACCGGAAGATAAGTTTAATGTCTTGTGCTGTGATGGGAGTGTTGATGTCGAAGGGGGGTAACTGCCCAAAGTACTGGAGACTAGGACCAAGTGGAGCTACCGAGGTATCGGCATGTTCCATGATGGTGGGGAAAAGAGAATAATCAAAGTGGGGATCATCGGGGATAGAGAAGACCTCGGAAAGGTGGGAAGCGAAGTGGTCAGCCTTACTGAGGTTGTCAGGAAGGGGCGATCGTTATGGAGGAGGGGATAGTGGGGAGTGGAAAGGGAGCCAGTAAGGCGATGGAAGGCGGACCAGTACTTGGAGGAGTTTATAGGGAGGGTGGCGTTGAGTCGTGTGCAGGTCTAGCACCAGTCTTGGCGTTTCGTTGCTGTAATAAGGTTCCGTATGGGACAGTGTGGGTGGATGATTTTAGTAGGAACATGGCTCTCCACGGCGTCAGTAATTACCATCTGAAGGAAGGACGAGGCATGGATGATGTCGTCAGGATGGCGATAGGTAAGGGGGTGGCATTCGACCTGGGTGGAGATGGAGTCCCAGTAGGCATCCCAGTTGGCACGGTGATAGTCATGGACGACCTTGGGAAGGGGTGCAGGGTACGGAGCGGGAGGGGGGCAGTGAGCAGACGTTATGGTGAGAAGGACATGGAGGTGATCGCTCTCTGTGGGGTCAAGGACGGCGACAGCGATACACCCAAGGAGGTTGGCGGAGGCAATGACAACATTGGGGGTGGTGTCACTTTCGGGTCGGGTGTGGTGGGGAAGGGGAACAAGGTCACCTTGGATTGTGGAGAGGAACTGATGCCACTGCCGAAGGGCAGCAGGACTGCGGCTATGGATGTTGAGGTCGGCGGCAATCACATAGGTGGAGAAGGTGCGGTCAATGTGCGAGATGAATTCATAAGGAAGAGGAGCAGTGGAGTGGACATAGATGGTGGCACAGGTAATGGTGAGTGAGAGGAAGAAGAAGCTAAGGGTAAGGTGTTCAGTGGGGTCATTGAGAAGGGGTTGTGGCCGGACGGCGATATGCTTAAGGTGGCCAATCGCAACTCCACCCTGCGCATGAGGACCAGGAGCATCAGTGTGGTGGAGGATATAGGGAGAGTTGCGGATAGAATGGTGAGCTGGAGAAAGGTCTCGCTCAAGAGGAAGATGTCGACCTGGTGGTGGGAGAGGGTGTGCATGAGGAGGTATTTGTTGGAGCGGAAGGAGCGAATGTTCTGGAAGAGGATGCGATACTCGTGCCGTGCCATGGCAGGAAGGAGGGGGAAAGAGAGGGAAGGGAAGAGACTTAAACTAGGGTGTCGAGGCGGGTGAAGGTGAAGTGGGCTTGATTGTGGGAGTAAGTGGCGAAGGTGTTCAGGTGGAAAACGGAGCGAGCGGCAAGGGAGATTTGTTGGAAGGTGCGAGGGCGCTGAAAAGGGTGAATGTTTTGGAGTACAATGGTAAGGAACCGGATGATGTCCTCGGCCGTGGGGGTTGGACGGAGAGAATTGTTGGGATGGACAGGGGGGTCGACAGAACAAACTGGGACTGTAAGCTCAGGGGTGGCTGGAGGGGGTTTAGTTTTACACTTGTGGGAGTAGGTGGGATGGGGGCCATTGCAGGTATTACAGGAAGGAGGAGCAGCGAGGTTGGGGCAGTTCTTAAGAAAGTGGAGGCCTTGCAATAGGGACAGGTGGGGGGGGTTTTTTGCAGTTGGAAGTTAGGTGGTCATTGTACATCAGGCACCGCTGGCAATGGTAGGATTGGGGAGGGGATTTGGAGGATTCAACAGGGTGGCGACGTTGGTATATGAGGGCTCCCTGAGTGAGGAAATGGTCAATGGATGGGGCAGACTCAGAGAATACCCGCATGAGGTAGGTGGGACCAGAGGCATTGTGGATATGGCAGGCAGAGCGGATTTCCAAGTCCGGGTGGGAGTTCAGTTCTGCCAACACTTCATCTTCTGCAATCACCGGGCTGAGCTTGGTGATCACAGTGGTGAAGGTGGGGGGGGGGGCGACGAGGAGGCTGGGGCTGATGAGGAGTGGAACGGGAAAGGAAGGGTGTCAGAGAGGTGTGGGGGGCAAACATAACTCATGGGAGTTTTCGCAGGAGGTCTGTGTGAAAGGATGGGGATGGGGACTTGATAAGGACTGAGTCCCTGCGGGGAATGAGTTGGGAGATGGGAGCACTAAGTAAGTACTTTCTGATCTCCATGGTGAGGATACGAGTGTCGAGGAACTTTGGATCGGGAGTTGACAGGACAGAGGTGTGGAGGGTGGGGGCCTAGGTATGGGTGGCAGGAGGAGGGGTGGTGTCCATGGAGACGGCAGGGGGAGGGGGGGCTGGTTTTGACTTTTTGTGGGAAGTGGCGGGAGCAGAGTCGGTAATGACGCGCTTTTGGGGATTTTTGGAGGCTGGGAGGAGGGGAGAGGGATGGGGAGGAGAGGGAGGTGGCGGGTGGCAAATCCCTGTGGCGAGGTGGACACGCCGGGAGAAGCAGCCAGTTCAGTGGTGGCGATGGTGGCTCGGCGCGACGTGATGCGTGCGGGAGATGCAGATGACGAATCGACGGGTTTGGTGAGAGAAGGGAAGCCGACCACCTGAGGGGCGGCAGCAGAGGCGGCAACAGAGGCGTACGTGAGGGCGGGGGTAGTAGTGGGATCTGTTGAGGGTGTAGAGGTGTGAGTATACAGGAGGGGAGGAGATAGGGGGATGGGTAAGTGGGGGAAGGGGAGAGGAGGTGTAAGGTGGGTGGCCAGGGGTGGCACTCCAGGAAGTGACTGTGGGAGAGGGGGAGCGGGAGGTTTAGATGACAGTGGAGGTGGGAGTACTCATTGCAGACGAACGGCAACGGGCAGCAGGCGGCGTCGGCGGCGGCGGCGATGGTCGGCGACGAGCAGACGGACGGACAGCAGGCAGCAGCAGCAGCAGCAGCGGCTGCGGCGGCGGCAAAAGCGACGGACAGCGAGCAGGCAGGCGGACGGACGGACGGACGAACAGCTACAGCAGCAAGCGGCAGGCGGGCGGGCAGACAGACAGACAGACAGACAGACACAATCTTCGAAGACGGAGATTCCACCCTGAGAGTAGCCCAGGCTTTGCAATCTGACGCTTTCGAAGGAGGGGATCCAACCCTCTAGATGTGCAAGTGCGCCCTCGCTTCGTCCCTTTATATTCGTGTGCAGCGCGTCTGCGCATGCGGCCACAGATGCAAGTGCGCCAGACACGTTGGTCGGCGGCAGAGACGTGCATAATGCGCGAGTTGTATCTATGACTCCGCAGTCGATCTGTGGTGGCATATCGACGTATCATTGTGAGCTGCACTGTGACGACGTCTTTGTGAGTTTATTACAGCAAGTGCCGGATTCCATTATTTATCAAGGTTGAAACCACTATCTCTATTTATTAAATTGAAAATTTGAAAATGAAACCGAAAGAGGCCACAAAGAAAGCAGAAGAAGATGAAGGAACCTTTGAATCGATGGCCTTCCTCCCATATGTGGGTAGCCTCTCATCAAAAATAGGACGGATTCTCGGCAGACACAAAGTAAGTGATTTTTCGTCCTCCACCCCGGACAGCTGCACTCGTGGTCTCCGTCATAGATGATTTGCTGCTCCGAAAGTCTGGAGTTTACAAAATTCCATGTGAATGTGGCCTTTCTTACATCGGACAAACCACTCGTACTGTCCAATAAAGATGTACAGAACACCGGAGGAACACACGGCTTTTACAACCTAATAAGTCGGCAGTGGCAGAGCACTGTATTGATAATGGTCACAGTATGTTAGATGACAACGTCGAAATTTTGGCAATTACATCATCCATTTGGGACTCGATAGTGAAGGAGGCAATTGAAATTCGCTTGACGACGAATTTAACAAATAAATAGAGATAGTGGTTTCAATCTTGTTAAATCATGGAATCCGGCACTTGCTGTAGTAAACTCACAAAGACGTCGTCACAGTGCAGCTCACAATGATACATCGATATGCCAACACAGATCGACTGCGAAGTCATAGATACAACTCGCGCATTATGCACGTCTCTGCCGCCGACCAACGTCTCTGGCGCATTTGCATCTGTGGCCGCATACGCTGTCGCACTGTACACGAGTATAAAGGGACGAAGCGAGCACTGCAGCGGCACCCCCCCCCCCCTCCCCCCATCTGCCTTGGATCAGGAGTGCCTTCTTTGTGCCGCCTTTTTCGTGCAGTGTTTTACAGTGTGTTTTTTTCCAGTGCGTGCTCCGTGTTGTGTCTTTTGGGAAGTGTAGCGAACAACCATCATACTGTCGCTGGGTGTGCTTTTTATCACTTGCGAACAGAAACCAGACTGTCGTCATGTTTTTTAATTGTGTGTCTACTATGTTATTTGTCTTATTCCTGTGTATTTTATGAACATTGCCGTCCCCTTTTGCTTTCTGTTTTAACTTTCCGCATTTTTACGCCATTTTCCACTTTAAATCACCATTTTATCGCCTGTCTTTTCTTATTGCTTTCTTCTTCCTTTTTTTAAAAAAAAGTCTGTAGGCTGTAGAGCAGCGTAGTAAGCTGCTGCCAGGCCGCCCCCTTCGGGGGGAACTGAAAATCAATAAAGAAACAAAAAAACTGCAGCGGCAGTGTTGCGGCACACTCTGAAGATAGCTGAACGTTATACGGCCGAAATATTAGAAGAAGGAGATTTCTTGCGGCAGCACACCCGAAACTTAATGGAACAGAAGTCTGTTGTTTGCTTGGAGTATATCAGGCTTTGCATTGAAGCCTATAGGAGGTTTCCACGTAACATGGTATTCCTTCTGAAAATTCAGCTTCGACACACGTTTCAGGATCTAAACAGACACATGTGTAATGTGTATCATTAAGCCATCGTATTCTCGCACATATAAAAAAACAAACGCTTTTTATGACGCTCTAACAAACTCATTTTTGCCAGCTGCATCAGATCCGTCTCGGGATGTCCTCCTCCAAAGTGTTAAACAGGTTGGCAAGAGGGACTTAAAATGTGCTTAGACTCGATACAGAACAGTTTTCCAATGCACAAACGATTCTCTACCGTTTGCTTGGTACCTGAAAATTAACCCGAATGGATGCACTCCACTATATTGCAATCGCAATTAGTGGACTATGATCTAGTTGTTAGGTCTACCACAGTTATGCATTTAACCACGTCACAAGGCTCAAATGCACTCCACAAACTCCAACTTGGTGGCCCGAATATATAAGATACCACTATGATGGCTGGATTTACTAGTAACTGGGCAGTGCAAAACGAAACCCAGCTGGTGCGAGTATGGACACAATTTTTTCGGACGCTGTACACCTACAAATGATAGAAATGTTATGCTGCTTGAAC
Organism: Schistocerca americana; assembly: GCF_021461395.2. Taxonomy (NCBI): domain Eukaryota; kingdom Metazoa; phylum Arthropoda; class Insecta; order Orthoptera; family Acrididae; genus Schistocerca; species Schistocerca americana. The sequence goes on from NC_060124.1 coordinate 149,013,120, forward strand.
ATAAAAGTGTTGTGGCTTATGTTCCGACATATCACCAGGAATTTGTAGAAAGTCATCAGACTACTATTCATGTAAAAAATGTATGTATGTCTAGTCGTAAGAGGAGAATAGATTTGACGTGGTGAATTGTGATTTCAATTCACTGAGGAATGTATTCGACCATACTGGGTGAAAGATTCATTTCGTAAACAACTTCTCCATGTAGTACTGCAATGTCAACTCGGTCTGCTATAGGGTAGAAATAGGATGGACAAGACGGCTGTAACAAAATTGATACACAAAACAAACCATCATTGGCTCCCCTCTGCAGATCCTTACGTGTTCTTTGTTACACTATCGACTGCGATGTTTATTACAATACAACAACCTATATCCGTGATGTCTTCCCAAACCTTTCGTCCGCAGGATCACTGTTGATTATCACACAGTGCCGAACGTCTGTGCTCTACAATACTTGTTTGAGAAAGTCTTGGCGCCACGCAGCACCTCCCAGAAGCACAGATTGTAAGACTTAAACGTCAAATAATTTCCTAGAAATTAAGGAGAATCGAGACACCTAGATGGTGTGAGTGCCGGCATACCATACTTATTTCGGGTGCTGTACGCATAGAAACCATAATGCACTGCACTGTATTTTATAAACAGGACGATTCAAAAGTAACTTTACACACTTCGTGAATGTAATATATGTATCGAAATAAGAGTAAAACGTTGAATAAAGTTTTGTCTGAAACTGCGTTATTTCAGAGTTATGCGTGCGATTAGGCATCAGAAGCGCAACACGAGAGAGAGAGAGAGAGAGAGAGAGAGAGAGAGAGAGAGAGAGAGAGTGACAACACGAAGGCCCTCGAAATTCAACACTAGTGTGTGCTGTACGTTACTCCAGAAAATGTTGAAAATTATGTCCATGTGGATGGAGACACTGACGTGCTCAACCTCTTACCGCTCTGGGAATGTAGACTCCGTTCGTTTCATACTACAATCGGAAATAACGTTGTTTTAGTCAGACTTTATTTAATACTTTACTCTTATTTTGATACGTATATTACACCCAAGGAGTGTCTACACTTACTTTGGAATCACCCTACATAACGCATGAAGAACTGGAGCAATGAAAATATGATTGAAAATTATATGAATACTGAAAGGCTGAAAAACGTTGGCCTTTGTCAAATTAATACGTTAAACCTATAATCATCTTAATGTCGAAGCTCTTTTGTCTGTGTTTGCTTTAACAATAACATATGTTTTTGAGTGGGTCCGCCTTTAGTAACAACTCCATACATAGACCTTGACAATGAAGAAGGTGACGAAAAGGAAACCGTAAGTGAAACATAATGTAAATAGATACACACACACACATACACAAACTTTCACATAAATTATTAATCTCAGGCACACCCATAACAGTTTAGAAATCGTAATTTTTGAGTAAATGTTTTGTCTACATTAAGTTGTATATAGTTGCAGGTGACAAACTGTAAAGAAAAATCAATCACTCCAAAAACGTAATACAGCAGGTAAACCACACCACGTCGTAAGAAGGTATGAATACACAATTTGATGTGTTCTTCAAAAACTTGTAATTACGATTTAGAAACGAATATTTATGTGTATTTAAACTGTAAAGAACATTCATTATGTTTAACAGCCACAATAATAAAAACACACTGTTGATGTTGCAACTGCAGTGAAACATGTTTGGGACAAAAAACCAAATTGTGTTTGCTAAAGGCGGACCCCACTCAAAAACATACGTTATCGTTAAACCTACATAGTTTGAATGATAACTTTGAGTACGAAACAGCCTGGCCCGCTCCTTTCACATCCCTACGTATATGCTGGCATCTAGAAAGCTCTCCTGTGCGCTAGATCTGTTGCTCGGTCTACTCGCGCATGCCCACTTTAGGACACCGCCGTTAACCGCATATGACCCAAAACCTAGAACGTGCATCGCATCTGTTCACGCCGGACAATACGACGCGTTTACGGCGCCACGCCTCTTTGTTGCTGGTGCGTTGCAGATCCGGCGCTGCCGTTATTAAATTTAAACGTGTCCGTCATTGGCACGGACCATCACTCGGCGTCACGCTTGTTAAGCGTGAGTTGTTACCGTACCCACTGGTTATTGTTCATTACGCCCTTCGTTCACTTTCGTCTCAGCGTTTCGGTATTTGCATATCAATGCTTTTGCTGTTACGTCTACTGCGTGCGAAATACGATTACGGTTTTAAGACTCTCCAATATATTTTTAGTTACTGGCTCGGTAGCATCACTTTTTTTTCTTTTTTTTTTTTTTTTTTTTTTGAGTTGGTTATATATGAATGGAAGTGAAACGTGCACGATAAATAGCTTAGACAAGAAGAGAAAGGGTGCTTTCGAAATGTGGTGCTACAGAAGAATGCTGAAGATTAGATGGGTAGATCACATAACCAATGAGGAGGTATTGAACAGAATTGGGGAGAAGAGGAGTTTGTGGCACAACTTGGCTACAAGAAGGGATCCGTTGGTAGGACATGTTCTGAGGCTTCAAGGGATCACAAATCTAGCATTGGAGGGCAGTGCGGAGGATTAAAATCGTAGAGGGAGACCATGAGATGAATACAGTTAGCAGATTCAGAAGGATGTAGGCTGCAGTAGGTTCTGGGATATGAAGAAGGTTGCACAGGATAGAGTGGCATGGAGAGCTGCATCAAACCAGTCTCAGGACTGAAGACCACAACAACAACAACAACACATATGAACATAAATATTTGTAAGAACGATTGTTTATTAGTTTTGAGGGTAAAGCTCGTGCCTCAATGACAGAAAAGCTTCTGCATGTGCTTTCTTGAATCTATTCTTTAAAGTGGGATAGTACGATGTATCTCCTGTTTCATTTGCTCGTTTGTACTCCATGGCTGGATGAGATACATATGGATGCTGCATTTCAACTCTGCTGCCTGACAAATAAAGTGAAGCACCCAGAGCACACTCTTTTAGCGGGTATGTTAATAATTGCAGTTGAAATTTTTTGATAGGTGAACCCGTCAACAAAGGGCATTAGCATTGTTAGTGTTTTGTGGTAGCGTAAATAAGGTCCGCGAACTGTGTCAGATGTTATGTGATCACTGGAAACGACACATAGACGATGCGTACCCGTGTGGGACAGTGTTATCAGCGCCTTACAGAGCTTGACAGAGTCCTCATTGTGGCTGAAGGAGTTCTCATTATAGGTTTCCATTTGGCCGACTAGACGAACCGAGCAATATCTAGATTTGGGGGCATTCGGATGTGACTGTGTCCCAATGTTGAACTACATGGGCATGTGAGAGCTGGCATACGCATTGTCAAGGCTCTAATGGACCACCTCTGGCCAACACAAGGCTGGATCGCCGTATTGTCCACTGAGCACGTCGTAGCCACTTGGCATTTGCGCCTGCCATCCGAGAAGTAGCAATGAACCTCCTCCAAAATTCTGTGTCATCCTGTACCATTGATAGGAGAGTCATTAACGTATGCTACCTCACTCTTAGCAGTACTTGCTTCTTGGTTGTGTCCCAGAACCCGAAGGAATTCATTACCCTCATCACAGACGATATCAGGCGTGTTTCCTGGGACTAAGCATTCTAACGCCAGTTGGACAATGACTTTTGGCGAACGGCAGTTGTCAAAAGTCGTAGACCATCTATACATTTGACACACTAGGAAAGAAGTTTGGAAGTGGAGTAAATTATATGTAAAAGTACGGAAATATGAATAAAGTTTGCTTCGTGACTCCACTTTAGCCTGTTCCTACAGGCAAAGGTAACAGCTATACCCAGCAGTCTAGTCGGAGCACAATGTAAAATGCTGGAATGTATCATACATTTCAGAAGATGAATACAAAAAGTGGATTAAAATCTCCCTAGCAATGATTTTATCATACTCAGCAATACATATTCGTGGGATGAAGTTCAATATAGTTGAATAAAGATACATACGATGCGTAACATAGAAAAAAAGTCTGTTGTTCTTCTTAATGTTTTCCCTTTATTTGATTTCTCTTTTTGCAAGAAATAAGATTTAATTTCGAACAGAAAGGTTTTTTTTTTTTTTTTTTTTTTTAATGATCATTATCTGGCATTACATTTCCAGAACAAAGTAGTTCAACATTTCACTTTAATAATTTCCCTCATGTCTTAACCACACTTCTTTTAATTTCCAACAACACCTTTCACTTTCGATTTTCCTTCACTTTCAAAGATAATGTTTCGTTAAACATACAACATCGTTCATTGGATAGATTGTATCACTTCAACATTCCTCAACATTAAAATGACAAGATAGGTAGCAGTATCAGACTAAGTCTGAGCCAAGAAATTTAAGGAAATAGTCAGAGGAATGTCAATACATACATTCATTTCTATTAAAGAAAAAACAGCACCTGAGTTTACGTCTGTCAAGGTCCGATGCTCTCTTCTTTTCTGAAAAAATTCTGCAGCAGATTGCACATTAAAAGCCCTTATTATGTACCATTCAAAATCCTACGGCACTAAGGGGCTGTGACAAGATCGGGCTGCGAGTACATTGGAGATGGAATAACAACTTCAATGAAGTTCTATATGCTTCAGTACTACATGTTTAAGTGTATAAATTCCGCATTTAAATGCGTTTCTCTAAAATGATAATAGTTATTTTTGGTAAAAAAAAACTAAGAAACGCTTTTATTTTAAACCTAATATGTGGGTAAACGAAAAGCTAACCCTATATTTTACACAACGCGGAACGTAAGTATCGCGTATAACGACATTTACCTGAACCTAATAAGTAGTTATTTCAAGCTTACTATTAACCAGAATGATTTCAGTTTCAGTAGAGAACTGATTACTCATGCTAAGAATACCCTTCAGGTCAGTTGATATATAGACAGCAAGAACTTAAAAGTCTTAACTTTATTTTAATTTTGTCTGCAAGGTACTGGGTCTAACATAAACATCACGCCTCTGTTTCAGTGACAAGAGTAAAGTTCCTTGATGAATGCCTTGTTTGGATACAGATTCTAATTCAGTAATTGGGGAGAACATTGTACCGTGATACACTTTTCAGACTTCCCCCTTATGCTGCCCCATTCCTCTACGAACTTCTCGGTATGTGTGTAAAATGTACGTTAGGTTTGTTCCACAGGTAAGAGCGGCCAGAGATGATATAAAAGTGACTACAGCGAGTTACTTTCTTGAACGAGAGAGTCTTACTCCATAGGATAGCATTATGAAATTAAGGGATTTTCTTCTTTCCTTCTAGCTAAAAGAGTAGTTGTAATTTACTAAATTACGTTCGATATGTGACGTGAATCTACTCGTTGTATTAACGGTACTAAATTTGGGAACTGTGGAAATTCTGTAAATATGTAACTATCTGCATTAATGAAGATACGTTCAGTGAATTCCTAGATAATTATTGAGTACTATTTCATGTACCAGGAACTTTCTCGACGTAAGGTACAGGAAAGCGTGAAGGCTGACGGGTTATACGAAATCTGCAACGCCGTCCTTGCGATTCACGGAAAGTTTTAAAAAAAATGAAACAGCCTGTTAATGTACAACACAGCTAGAATAACCGATCGTCCTCCACGCTGCGTTTCGTCATAAAACATTAGCCTAACTCCCTGGTTGTTAAAACAGGTGCAACATTTCACGGCAGAGACAGTCATTTGCCGATAAATGATTTCAGCAAAGTTATTCAGGTTTCTTTAGCAGACGTTTTATCCAGTGTTGGTGTTTTCTGGATTACAAAACCTAGCGACATTCACATTTGTCTGTTCTTTAGGACAAAGATTCAACAGTTATTGGACGATAGAGACATTGAATGCCTTTCTGCAAGAAGAGGAATCTGAGCAGAGTAAGAAACATCATTAACTGAATTTAATCTACTACGTGTCTGATAGACTATAAACATAAATGCCAACTGGATCACAACCTTTACAGACAGTCAGCTAATGTTTTTAGATTGTCAGCCAGTATTCAATGTACAGACCTTTTTTACATATTATAGTTAGATATAGTATACCCCTAACCATCCCTGTAATGGAAGTTTGATACACTTTCTTATTCTACCTTTAAGTTATGATATTATCTTTTTATATGTTGCAGTCTGCTCCTAAAAATACAAAATAAAAAGATCTTCCTAATGTAAGAAAAGAGGTTCAGAAGTGAATTATTGTGGTTTACCTAGGAACAAACGATCCATTCAAATTCAGCAGCGTTGCGTTTGTCAACACTGCAGTGATCTATATGTAACATTATTACTCTACTGCCCATCAATGATCAGTAACTTAAATAATCTGCCAGGTAGTTTCGTAACTTAAATAAAATCACGCAGAAATATCATCTAAAATCTGTTAGAAGTTAAATACTTTTGAAGATAAAACCTATTGGAAATAAAAACAAGGTTTCATTTGAAAATCAGGTAAAATTGTTATGATTTCAAAGAAACGCAGTTCATTTGCAAGCATCCTCAATGGTAAAAGAGTTAATTCAAAGTACAAGACGACCGAAAAAGTACGGCTTAGCTATTCACTAATTACAGAAATATACGGAATTTTACTTGCCATAAAATCCTGTTCTTGGAAGATTAACAATACATTTCAAACAGCTCTAATGTATTGCGTAACATTTATATGTGTAGAACGAGAAATATTTACAAATGTAGCGCAAAAGATAACGTCATTTCTAACACCAACAGAAAATGGAGAGAACTTCCGATACAACTTATAGCGGTCTGTTTCTTCATGTGATATTAAAATCAGTCACTAGACTGATGTACGTGCCATAAAAAACATCGTGTGTCCCTAGATGCAGTGCACTACGAACAACACCCTGTCCTACAGTTCTACAGTGTTTCGTAAAACTTGCTATTGCTGACTGAATGTCAGCGTGCTAGAAGTCTAATTGAGATCGCATCAAGGATCAGGTTTACGCGCTACACCGAGCGTAAAGTTTATCGCTCGCTCTGGTCTCGTAAGAAGATGTTTGAAGAGGGTATTCCACATCAGCCGTAAGTGACTGTACGAGGAATCGTGTAGTGTTGTTACTTAGAACCGTATCTCTCAACATCAACGGGGGAACGATGTTCTTTACAAGTTTCCTCTCATAAACACCATATTTGCAACATTGGATCAAATGTTATCAGCCAACCGTTAAGCAATGTGAGAGAACAAAATAAATAATGTGACATCATAATATAGTGTAAGGCAGGTATCGCGCAGGAACGTGGCGTATATCGTCTGCAAATTTTAATCGTGTTTCAGTCTATTGTAGAGATGATTCGGTGTGCGCTCGGCAACCTTCACATTTTGCTGCTTTCGTTCACGTCACGATTCCTCGATCAATCAAGCTGCATAAATTCTCGTATATTGGTGCGGTACTCGTGGAGATCATACGAGTAGCCTATCTGCAAAACCCGCTATACGACAGAAAATTCTCCCAGCTTGTTTTGCTTTATGTCCAGCAGATTTTGCCACAAACGCTCTACAACGAGAAAATAAAAATGCTCTTAGTTGCAAAGTGCACTATGAACTTCAGCGTAGCACACAAAACCATAGTGTGGTGGTGCAAAATCCGTTACATTCGCCACAGCTGTTATGACCACCGCCTTGTCACTGAGTTTAGAGATCCAAAATCATCTAAAGTTTCCTACGACTATAGTGACGTCTTCGCTATGGGAATCAAAATTAATGTTTATGTTGCAGTCAGCAAGGGACATAGAAAGCGAGCGACGATGATCTGGAACCCTTGTAATACATTCGCTTGACAATTCAGGAGTCCTGCTCTTCTGTTGATAGTGTTGTTTATTTGCTTTTATTTGCTTGAGATTCATTGAGTGATAGAATGGAATGCAACGAGATAGCTGATGGAAGCAGGAGGATCTTCCGTAATGCTACAAGCAGAAAAAAAATCACCATTCTAAAAGGTGAAACCAAATTGCTTCAGCACTGCAGCACAGACTATGCAGCACCGCTCTAGAGGATATTTCAACACTACGTTTATTTTGAGGCAAATGTGACGGTGAGAATAAGAATAAGCGAGTGTTGGGGATGTAGTCTCATTGGCTGCTTTTCGAAGCTCCTCAAAATATTAAAATTCTTGATATGTCGTTCCCCTTTGTCAGACACACATACATTTCACCAGACAGAAAATTCGGTAAGTTGAAGAGAGACTTCAGGTAAGGAAATCTGATTTAGTAGCCAGAAGAGTGCAAAAATACAATAGATATACTTGGGACGAAGATGTGCAGTCAAGAACTTGAAATCCGCTATGATGGTAACGTATCCCAAGCAGCTAGACCAATGGTGTTTCAAGTTCCAGAAATAAAAAAAAAGTTACTATTAGGTGCAGCAAGAACATGTAGGTGACTTCAGTTCAGGGTGATTCATTTTACAGCTTTCACGGAATTGAACGTGAAAAGGAAGAAACACCAACCAGAACAGTTGCGCTGAAGATACTGAAAAGCGATTCAAGTGAAGGCACCGGATATTAGGCGACTTTTGTGTCTCCGCTTTGGTGAAGACTGATACAAACGGAAAGCTTCAGTTCTACAAAACGTTCCTTCCTGCTGATGTTGCTGAGAAACAAGGTTATATGGATGGCTTTATCACACTACGCGATTAATTTAAGTCTTTTCTACATTTTCTATAGTATAAAACAAAATTTTGCTTCATTTATAAGTTTCTGCATGTGCATGTTGAATAAACTCATTTGAAGTCATTAGGTTTGACTTCGTCACATTTTGTTCAAATAATACAAACAATTTTCAGAAAGTGTGTTATTTTCATTAGCCCACATCTGTCATTTCCAAGTCCTTGACACAAAAGCGGAAGGTTTTGCAAACTGACAGGAAAATAAAATGGCTATCCATTGCCTTGTAGAACTTGCAACATGCATTATTCAGTTGAAAACCCGTTGTATGTTCATGAACCAATGTTCATGAACCAATGTTCATGTGTGTGTCGGCTACTATATAGATTTTTTTAATTTTTTTAAAAAGGAATCAGCTCTCTATCAGGTTACCGATAGTTGGTGCAGGTTTTTCACCAAAAGCCAAAATTTTCTTATAGTGCATATACTGGGTTTCGCATATGGGCTATCTGTATATAGTATTACGTTACAGTAACTATTATACCTCATGCAGTATCAAAGCTGAGTTATTCGCTATATGTTGGACCGAAGCTGTATTCGGAAAGGCAGAAAGAGACTATCTGCAGTTTACAAGCATAACATGAGATTATCTGAATGGTTCCTTTCAAGCTAACATGGCAAATTTCCTTCTCCCATCTTGTACGAAGCATCTACAGTAGTTTACAGACATTATTGAGCACGTAGATTAGAATATTCCCATTCATATATCTGACATAGGAACTTGTCATTACAAAATGTGAATTAAATCTGTTTGACCTCCTCCTGTTCTGATCAACAAAGACACTCCAGTTCGCGAAAAGCAAAAAGAGCTCATCATGGATTGCTCGTGGAGCAGCACTAGCAATGACACTGCGATAATAAAGCGCATTGGAAAACCAATCGGACAATGCTGTCACTACTCGAAGCGGCAAAAGCAGCATTAAGTGCTATTGCCATTGACATCCTAGCATCACCGTTGCGATGAATGATGAAAGCATTCCGGGAAGTAGCACTTTTCAATTCATAGAGCGAGATTTTTTCGCATTCATGATGACAGCAGCTGTACCATTATCGAATAGAATTTATAGCACCGAAAACACTACTGCAGTTATACAAGTTAACAAAGACTATTCATGCGACCGTTGTTCATATCGACAAACATCAACGCATTTATTTTCAATGTTTGTTCTGTTCCAGCAAGAGACAGTAATAATAATTAAGCTGGCTCTCAGTGTGTACTCTAGCGACATTCGCAAATAATACTTTGATTCGTATGCCAGCATAGAATAGTTGTTTTTTTTTTGCCTTTTTAGTGCACGAAGTGAAACAGTGACCAAAATTACGCAATTGTATTTTTCAACAAAGTATTGAAGATTTGTAAAAGGTTCTGTTTAGATCACTTTTCTTTTATTTACTCAATTTCATTACCAAATCTTACGTGGAATGTGTGCCAGGTGGTCTAAAATTAGCAATGCAGCTGAACCTGTTTTTTGTACGTTTCAAAAAAAAAAAATACCTCCATTCACAGGATGTTGCAAATTTCAATGGCCCTCGCCGAGTTGTGCTTTAGCAGAACATTCCACCGTATTGTTCGAAGTGAACATTTCAAGGACAAGTTGACAGGTGCGTATTGATAAATCTGCTCCCACTCGACTCAACATCACGTCCTCAGAGTTCGGCATTGCGAAGAATTGTTTGTCGAAAACTTTCGCCATCTATCACTTGCCCAAACAACGAAGTTCCTCATATCACATCTATCCCCTTATTAGAATGGCGCCAGATGCGAATCTGTTCTTTAGACATTCTTTCGGCTTTCTGGGCACTTTATCGTGCTGCACCATACATTAAATGCATATCTGCATATTCCTGTGTAAGTAGTGCTCCGTGTTCGACAAGTAGTCGTGAACAGAAAACAATAGCATACTCCACCGCAGACCCACCACGTACGAGTAAACATTAATTTACTACTTAGTGTCACCAGTGTCGAAGTGACTGGCAGTTGTTTGCTAAGACGCAGTTGGCTAGAAGTATGTCACACGCAATGAACTCTTGAGACCGCGTCCCAATTGTAATATATTCTTGTGACCGCTGGTCCATCATATCTGTATCGTTCAGAATTCTCCACCACATGTATAGTGTTTTCCCAAAATGTATGAGACGCTTTGGTGGAATAATATCCATTGTCCGAAGGCAGCGGTTAGTGATTGCTCCCAACTTTACATGCCAGAGGCCTTCGGCTTAAGTTCCTCTTCTTTGTTCTTGTTGTGAAACCTAGAGACTTCCGGAATACCTCTTTCAAGCTTACTGTCGAGAGGGATAGCACAGTGGTTAGCAAACTCGACTCGTATTCTGGAGGACGACGGGTCAAACCCACGTCTAGCAACCCTGATTTAGGTTTTCCGTGATATCCCTAAATAGCTTACGGCAAATGGCACTGCCGCTTTCCTTTACCATCCTTCCCTAATCCAAGCTTGTGCTCTATCTGTAATGACCTTGCTGTCGACGGGACGTTAAACACTCCTCCTCCTCCTCCTCAAGATTATTATTCTCCAATTCCTCCCACTCCTTCTCCCCTCCAATCTCCACACATACACATAACCCTAAATCGCATTATCGTGGACAAAGATGTTTGCAGTAAGCAGATTGAAACTATGTATGTTGCTGGACTCTGTTTCAACTCATGTGTACGAGTGCTGGAACTTAAATAGTGGCAACTATTCATTCACAACCTATACAAAGGAGTTACATGTTTGCACCTGTTACTGTCCTTCAAAGTAGTCACCAGCGTTATGTAGAACCCGTTTCCAGAGATGTGGAAGGCGTAGTATACCGTTAGCGGAGTCTGTTCTGTTGATGGTGCGAATTGAGCTGTCTTCTGGATGTCGAATCTCTGGAACAGTTCTGAAGCGATTGCCACGAAGTAGTTCCTTCATCTTCGGAATCAAATCAGTCACAAGGACTTACGTCCGGGGACTATGGTGAATGTTACAGTACATCCCAGTACCATCGATCGAACAGAGCAGCCACAGCTTGCGCTGTATGCGCCCGCGCATTGTCGTGCAAAATGTTGGAAGGGTTACGCAGAAACTGTCGCCTCTTCTTTCGCAAAGCTGGTCGCAGGTGATGCTCCAAAAACGAACAGTAATACTGTGCATTGGCGGTCTGCCGTGGAAGAACGTAATGCGTTAGGACAACACCATCACAGTCGTACACGAGAATCACCATAAATTTCACCATACTGGGGCTCTGACGCACCTTCGACTTTCGCGGCGACCCATAATGACGCCATTCATTGGACTGGCGTTTCAGGTTTGGCTTCGTGTCATTTGCTTCGGAACTGTTCCAGAGACTCGACAGGCTCCATTCGCACCATCAAGAGAACAGGCTCTGCTAACGGTATACTACGCCTTCCACATCACTGGCAACGGGTTCTATGCAACGCTGGTGCAAACATGTAACTCTTTTGTATCGGTTGTGAATAAATAGTTGCCACTATTTAAGTTCCAACCCTCGTGTTTGCAGATATACCAGCTGGTTATAATTAAAGTACAGCTACTCACAGAGTTCCAGTGTGGGCTGTAACTATCGCATCGCAGTGAAACTTGATAGATATTCTAATGTGTAGTGCGGAACCTGTTTACGCTGGAAGAAATTAGTTCTACTGTTGGCCACCAGGAGCAAATCTTTCGGATGCAAAACTCTCACTGTGAATGCAAGAAATGGAAATGTATGCAAAGCTAATAGAATGGGCACGGGTCGTGGGAAGGAAAGGTCAAACAAGTGAGAAAGACATAATATTGATTTTATTACTAACCACAGCTAATACGGTTTGTTCCATATGAGCACTACAGACGTCAGCGAGATGCTGCATCCGTAATATAACGTGATCAACAGTTGCTCGCAGTAATTCAGGTGGAATCTGAGCAACGTGATCTTGTATAATGGACTTCAAATCGGGTAGAGACTGTTGTCTCTGGTAAACGCGTTATTTTAGGTAACGATAGAGCCAAAAGTCACATGGGTTCATATCAGGTGATCTTGCATGTCATTCATCTGAAACACTTCTGAGATAACACGTTGGCGAAAGGTTGCATTAGGCATGAGGTGTTCTCCCATCTTGCATGCAAACAGTGATTTCTACACAGTTGCGCTCTTCCAAAGCAGTAATCACATGCTCTACAAGGAGGCCACGATAATTCACAGACACCACGGTACACCTGACAGGCCTTCTCTGTGTGTTCTCTTCAAAAAGAGCAGACTGAAAATAAAGGTACTTGTGAATCCACACCCCAACAACAATACAGCGGGTGCACTGGCGGTGTGACAATAACCTAAAATCGGCAGTTCTGAGTGTTCCTTATACCCTGTAATGTAAAATGTGCCTCGTCACAGCCACGTTTCATCAGTTTCGATCCCTGCCGGAAACCAAAGAGTAAATTCAGAGCATTGCTGAGGACCATGAGCTTTAAGAATTTACATCCTCTGGGTCTTGTACGGAAACCTACGTAAAATAGATAGCTAAACTCTCCGCACTGTTCACCAAGGAATGGAGAATTCTCGTGACACCGCACTAGGACCAGCATTGTCTAAGCCAGATGCGCAGGATCAGGAATCTCGTCAATAACATCCATCGGGAAAGGACGACTTCCTCCTTCAGGTACCACAAGAAGCCCACCATGTTTTAGAATTTCATTATCATCTTCTTTAAACCATGTAAAGACATCGGGCCTCTCCCCAGACCTTTCAGCCAGTGACACTCTTTCAATGCAGCACTGTTTCATTAAAAGCGCACAGCCTTTCTTCCCGACAGTAATATTCTTGACTAACGCTATGGCTTGTCTACTGACAGCGTGGATGTCGTGCCGTCATACAAACAGTGTACAGCGCCAGGTTTGCACCTGGTGGCAAAATATTTAAACTACTTTTTTCCTCTCTGCGTACGTTGGTTCCGCATTGATGCTTAGCATATCTACCTAGTTTCGCTGCCATGTGGTAATTAAAGCCTAGTATCATGTAGATCTTCATATATATTCCGAAAACCGCTGTACAGTGCGTGATGGAGGATACTTCTACCAGTATTACCAATTTTATGTCCAGTTCTATTCATTGACTATCTATATGCATCTGTACGTGACTAACTTTCTATTATATATATGACACCAAACATGACATATATGATAGCGGCAGGAAGAATTCTCGAACAAAGATGCTAAAAATGTGCCCAACAGGATTTCCTGTGAACTACATTTTTATTTATTCCAAGGATTGCCATATACGTTCCTCGTTAATATCTGTTACATTTTCGCTTAAAGATGTGACACCTGATACGAGAACAGCAGAGCCTCTTCATTCGACGTATACCATCATACCTACTTGACACAGACTCCACACGATTCAACATGTGATGCAAACGTTTCTAAGCGATTTACATTGTGTAATATTGACGGTGAGTTTTGGTTATTTAAACTCAAAAGTACCCGTTCTAATCCGAAGTTAATTAAAGTAACCACATCATACTTTTGTAACAAATTCCAAAATAACATAAAAATAATCCCGTAAACGATGACGAAACAGTTAGTAATAAGGTTCATTTGTAAATGAACAGCTAAATGAAATCGCATTTGATCATCACTAAGCCATAATATGACGTCCTACTGAATTTAAACACAGTCTGCGTAGCTGACAGATTTCAGATCCAAAGTTTTCGATTACAACGTGTACTGCACCAATAGTGAACGAGCACCTTTGCTATTGTGAGAGGCGCGGACGCATAAACTGCACACAATGCACTTGCAAATTCTGATGTGACAGTTCCATTATTCTTTGAGATTTGAGATTATTCTTTTCTTTCTTGAGTTTAATATTTCGCTTTTAATCTTGTAATTGCGATTAGAAAAGTAAATATTTGCATTCTCAAAAATGTTCACATGTGTGTGAAATCTTATGGGACTTAACTGCTAAGGTCATCAGTCCCTAAGCTTACACACTACTTAACCTAAATTATCCTAAGGACAAACACACACACCCATGCCCGAGGGTGGGCTCGAACCTCCGCCGGGACCAGCCGCACAGTCCATGACTGCAGCGCCTCAGACCGCTCGGCTAATCCCACGCGGCATTTGTATTCTCCTGAAGTTTATTATTTCATCCTCACTTGGAACAAAATTAAGCAGGATCACTATAAAGTGGTGACCCCACAAACGAAAACATACAAATAGATGATGATATCATCAGCGCAAGAGACCAAACGGAAGCGCACAGAAAGACCGTTGACAAACCTTCGCGACGATATCAAGAGACAAATCGAGGAACTACAACTGACAATGGAGGAGCAACATACTTCAGTAGTGAGCCCACGCACAACAGTTGACGACAGATGTACAAGGCAGGCAAGCTACAAATGAAAGTGCACACACGACAGGGTCTGTGATGCCTGAGATAACATTCGAGCAAAACGAGATAGTGGATGAACGCAGGAAGTTTTCCGTGGCAGTGAACAGCAATTGGCACAGATATCATACTCAAGCCTCCAGCAGATCAACAATATACGTGTTTCAAAATGTATCAGTTAGCGAATGTGTAAACCACTAAATCAGTGTATGCATCAGTTGTTCAAGAGCGAATGAATGGGAGGATATTTTCCAAGTATTGGCGGCACATGTGGGATATCGTCGGCAAACGCACTTAGCAGATACGGCTGGAGGCACGCATGGTTGGCACGGTTGACTGGAATAGTCAAGGCAGCAGTGGTAATATGCGAAGAATAGTATTCTCAAGCGATAATAACGGTGGTTGGCAAAGCTTGCGCAACTCCAGACAATATGGGAGCCGCATGGATAACGATGGTAGCGAATGGTTGCGTGCAACAAGAGACGGCATCAGCACAGAAAGGCCAGCAGATGGATTTGACAAAACAACTGAAGACCTTACAGAGCAAGTTACTATGTTTCAAAGACAAGTGTCGAAGCAATACGAGAGCGAGAGGAACTCATATTGGCAAAAACCAAGATACAACGATACTAGCGAAGTCAGCCAACAAGAGCGGATGCGTTGGTATCATTGGCGGTTCGGTGTACAGCAACAAAATGTACAGCACCATTTGTGTACCTACGTGGCGTCATCAGCCGGGAGTAGACGCGGCAGTCCGCGGTATACGACAAGAGCGCCTTCAGCGAGGAGATGAGTATAAAGAGGACACAGTACGGAGTGTAATTTGAGCACCGCTGATAACCTCGGCGTTGAGCGCCCTTAAGCTCCTCCAATTTGATCGGCTTACCTACTCCATCACAGTAACTGTTTGCCAAGGATATGAAATCGAGCCACTATTACATAATCGACGTTGGTGCGCACCCATTCAGATACTGTCAGACTGTAACCGCATCTCCACAATTCACCTAGCATCAGTAAATATATCACTAATAAATTGTTACTGAGTTTTGGAGGTAGATTTAGGGTTTTTTCATAGTTGCAGATGGAATTTCGTGCTGGCAAAGTTATCAGAGGCCGTATTAGCTGCGGATTTCTTATTCCATATGGAATTCACTGTAGCTGCATTCATTGACATATGGTCACGGCGCACTACAGATACTTAGAAAAACTCATAAAGTTTTGTTCGGCTGAAGCCGCACTTCAGGTTTCTGCCGCCAGAGCGCTAGAGAGCGCAGTGAGACAAAATGGGAACAGGAGCCGAGAAAGCGTATGTCGTGCTTGAAATGCACTCACATCAGTCAGTCATAACAGTGCAACGACACTTCAGGACGAAGTTCAACAAAGATCCACCAATTGCTAACTCCATTCGGCGATGGTATGCGCAGTTTAAAGCTTCTGGATGCCTCTGTAAGGGGAAATCAACGGGTCGGCCTGCAGTGAGCGAAGAAACGGTTGAACGCGTGCGGGCAAGTTTCACGCGTAGCCCGCGGAAGTCGACGAATAAAGCAAGCAGGGAGCTAAACGTACCACAGCCGATACTTTGGAAAATCTTACGGAAAAGGCTAAAGCAGAAGCCTTACCGTTTACAATTGCTACAAGCCCTGAAACCCGATGACAAAGTCAAACGCTTTGAATTTTCGGCGCGGTGGAGATCATGATCAGCAATTCATGTCATGGCCTCCACACTCTCCCGACTTAACCCATGCGATTTCTTTCTGTGGGGTTATGTGAAAGATTCAGTGTTTAAACCTCCTCTACCAAGAAACGTGCCAGAACTGCGAGCTCGCATCAACGATGCTTTCGAACTCATTGATGGGGACATGCTGCGCCGAGTGTGGGAGGAACTTGATTATCGGCTTGATGTCTGCCGAATCATTGTGAAAATTTCTCAAATAATAAAGTTATTGTAGAGCTGTGAAATCGCTTCAATCGTTTGTAATAACCCTGTATTAGCATGGCATAGATTATTAACGATCGCGAAGTAGTCATGGGTACATTCGGGCACTTGTATCGCCATGAACTGCATGTGCAGTGGGGTCGAGAAGCTGCTATTCCGAACACGTTGCAAACACAGCGCTCCACATTCGTACTACGCAACATCAGCTAGTACCGCAGCGACTTCGAAGATTAGCCTCAGATCGTTTTGTAGTTCAGGGTTTGTATAAAGCAGGTGTGTTACACTGGTCTGACAGCCTACGGTGGTCGCCACTGCACTTAGATGAAAAGAAAGACGGTACGTTGAGGTCTTGTGAGGTCTATCTGGCACTAAATGCCAGATCGTTACCTGGTACCCAATATCAAGGATCTCACCAATGAGCTGACAGAAGCAACACTAGTTAGTGTCTTAGATTGCAAAAAGGCGTACCGCCATACACCAGACGCATAAGGATATACACCAAAGACTGGTATTATAATATCATTCGGATTTTCTGAGAACATGTGTGCGTCACTTGGTGTCAAGGATGCGGCACGGTCGTGGCAGCGGCTTATAGACGAGGCGCTAAGAGGATTTTAGTGCTATTTTGTTTACCTTATGACGTATTGATGTTCTTGGAGATGAAGAAGATGCATTAAGAGCTGATTAACAAATTCAGTAAGGCGAAGCGCACAACTCCAATGGAAATTTCTGGGGCATGCAGCGTCGGCAGACAGAATACGCCCACTTAGCGACTAGACGGGCAAAATTGAAGAAGTATTGTGCCCAACTGATTATCGACAGCTTAGAGGCTTTTTAGGGGTGGTACATTTCTGCTGGCAACACCTGCTACGAGGCGTTGTCTGGAAGTTGTGGCTCGTGTCGGCACCACCGACGCCTGTCGCATAGAATCTGAGGTAATCCTTTGTTCATACAGGCGGCTGCGGAAGTGGTTAAGGCTGCTGATCTGATGTATAGGGTGCAATCAGAGCTCGCAGTTTGTAGCATTGTTCCTAGAGATAAACGGGGACTTTGATTTGGAGCCGAATGAAGGGCCTAAACGGAAGGATTAGTTTACTCTGTGTCAGTCTGGAGTGCACATTTCTAGGCCTGCATTATCGGTTGAGGATGTGTGGGCTACCGTTGATAGGTCAGCGGTGCACTATACAAACGAAGCAGCTGCTTGGATATCAGAGTACTAGTGGAGTGCACATGAAGATTTTTTTGTAGGCTAGGCGGGTGTTTGAGTTACTCTGATGAACACTAACCAGTCGATACGCAGTAAAGGAAGTCATACCGCGTTCAGAGTAGAGACACTTCGATTACTTTTATCCGTGTAAGTATTCGTAACAAAGTTCCCAAATTTACTATTCTCCAGATATATTCACGCGCTCAAATTATTCTTGGAACCGAAAACTGGCTGAAACCCGAAGTGGAATGCTCTGATATATTTATTGACTCATGGAACATAATTGGAAATACAGATTAGAGATCATAGGAGGGACCGTGTTCACTACAAAAAATGGTTGAAATGGCTCTGAGCAAAATGGGACTTAACTGCTGTGGTCATCAGTCCCCTAGAACTTAGAACTACTTAAACCTAACTAACCTAAGGACATCACACACATCCATGCCCGAGGCAGGATTCGAATCTGCGACCGTAGCGGTCGCGTGGTTCCAGACTGAAGTGCCTAGAACCGCTCGGCCACGCCGGCCGGCTGTTCGTTACAGGTGACAAGTTATTATCTCTATTGACGTCGAAGTTAAATGTGACAGTGAGGTTACCACGTCGTGTATAACAGGTCTAGATGAGGCACGTAAATTGTTGGATAATTTTATCGGCCACCCGAGGCTGCTTTGATAGTTTTAGAGTCGGTTAAGGAATGTCTATGGTTAGTAGGACGTAAATAGTAGGGCGTAAATACCCAGATCGTCCAATACTAGTAGGAGCCGACTTTGAGCTACCGAGTATACATTGGGATGTCTATGAATTCATCACGGGGGGGGGGGGGGGGCTACAGTCAGAAAGTCGTGGTAAATACAGCCAAAATGCGATGAAACTATCTTAGACCTTGTCGGCCTTATCGACAACGTCATTATAGAAAACAGGATTAGAGGTCATAATGTCAATATAGCCAATTTTGATTACGAGAGTTAATAAATCAGTTAAGAATCCTAGGAGAGTGTTTCTGCCAGAAAGAGCAGGTAAGCAGTTGTTAGCATCTCACTTACACGGTGAATTAACGTCACTTAATTCCATTAGGATGGACGTAGAGCAATTATGGGCAAAGATTAAGAAGATTGCAAATCATGGTCTGGAGAATTATTGTGCCTAGTAGGTGCATTAAGAACAGAAAAGCCCCGCCAAGGTTTAACAATGGAGTTCGGAAAATACCGCGGAAGCACAAGTTTTGCAGTCTCGGCGTGGGTGAAAAGATCTATGCGGGAAGCCTACAACAACTACCACCGTCTTACCATAGCAAATGATCTGGCAGAGAACCCACGAAAATTTGTATCCTATGTAGAAATCGCTAACGGGG